>NC_068290.1:1667843-1687843 GCF_025860055.1 Xyrauchen texanus | reverse complement strand
TTACGTAAACGTGCAAGACGGATGTCGTGCAGTTTTTTAATTTGTTTTTCTACGTAAAAATGCGCTTGACGGACATCTTAAACCGTTGTGCCTCAACTAGCTATTTTTTTAATAGTTTTTCCCCCATAAACATCCTAGATGGACGTTACACCGCATTATGCTGTTTTTAATAGTTTTTCTATGTACATATGCACTAGAAAGACGTTTTTGACAGTTGTGCTGCATCTCGCAGTTTTTTGTTTTTCTACATAAACATGCGCTTGACGGACATCTTTAACCGTTGTGTCTCAACTAACTGTTTTTTTTGTATTTTTTAATAACGTAATCACGCTAGACGGACATTGTGCAGTTTTTTATTTGTTTTTCTACATAAACGTGCTTGACAGACATCTTTATCGTTTGTGCCTCATTTAGCTGTTGCACCGCGTTTTTCTGTTCTTTTATTTTATTTACGGAAACCCACTAGACGCATCTTAACCCATTGTGCCTCAACTAGCTGTTTTTAATAGTATTTTTTGTAAATAATAAATGTGCTAGACGGACATCTCGCAATTTTGTATTAGTTTTTCTATGTAAAAATGCGCTTGACGAACGAAGAGCTGTTTTTTTGGGGTCTTTGACTATTTTACCTCGTCTTCATGTTTTCTACGTAAACATGCTCTTCACAGACATCTTAAACCGTTGTGCCTCAGCTAGCTGTTTTGTAATAATTTTTTCCCCATAAATGTCCTAGATCTTTGACCTCTGCGCTGTATCTCGCTGTCTTTTTGCAACGTAAACACGTGGTAGGAGAATGTTGTTGACCGTTGTGCCATGTCTTGCTGCTTTTTTACAAAAAAATTCTATGTAAAATATGCACTAGACGGACATCTTTGACAGTGGTGATGCATCTCACTGTCTTTTGTTTTGCAGTGTCAACATGCGCTAGTTCTTTAATTGTTTTAAACGCAAACATGCGCTAGACGGGTGTCTTTGGCTGCTGTGCCATGCCTCACCGTCTTTTCATTGTTTTTTAACATAAACATGCGCTAGACCGATTTTGACCATTGCACCATTTTTTGAAAGTCTGATATGTTCTTCACTGATTTCAGGATCACACGCGTGTGGGTGCCGACACGTCTCAGGATATCCAGTTGTTTGGTATCGGGATCCAGTCGGAACACTGTGTGCTAGAAATCGCCTCTGATGGAGACGTTACGCTCAGCCCGATAGAGAACGCCAGGCAAATTGTTTAAATTTTGAAATCTATATTTTGACATGCAAGTAAATTTGACCAGAATTTTGCTGCCTGTTTGTTTAGAACGGTTTCTGGAGCATACCTATGATGCCCTATATTACTGTTTATATTAATGTATCATATACAGTGAGGAAAATAAGTATTTGAACACCCTGCTATTTTGCAAGTTCTCCCACTTAGAAATCATGGAGGGGTCTGAAATTGTCATCGTAGGTGCATGTCCACTGTGAGAGACATAATCTAAAAAAAAAAATCCAGAAATCACAATGTATGATTTTTTAACTATTTATTTGTATGATACAGCTGCAAATAAGTATTTGAACACCTGAGAAAATCAATGTTAATATTTGGTACAGTAGCCTTTGTTTGCAATTACAGAGGTCAAACGTTTCCTGTAGTTTTTCACCAGGTTTGCACACACTGCAGGAGGGATTTTGGCCCACTCCTCCACACAGATCTTCTCTAGATCAGTCAGGTTTCTGGGCTGTCGCTGAGAAACACATAGTTTGAGCTCCCTCCAAAGATTCTCTATTGGGTTTAGGTCTGGAGACTGGCTAGGCCACGCCAGAACCTTGATATGCTTCTTACAGAGCCACTCCTTGGTTATCCTGGCTGTGTGCTTCGGGTCATTGTCATGTTGGAAGACCCAGCCTCGACCCATCTTCAATGCTCTAACTGAGGGAAGGAGGTTGTTCCCCAAAATCTCGCAATACATGGCCCCGGTCATCCTCTCCTTAATACAGTGCAGTCAGCCCTGTCCCATGTGCAGAAAAACACCCCCAAAGCATGATGCTACCACCCCCATGCTTCACAGTAGGGATGGTGTTCTTGGGATGGTACTCATCATTCTTCTTCCTCCAAACAAGGTTAGTGGAATTATGACCAAAAAGTTCTATTTTGGTCTCATCTGACCACATGACTTTCTCCCATGACTCCTCTGGATCATCCAAATGGTCATTGGCAAACTTAAGACGGGCCTTGACATGTGCTGGTTTAAGCAGGGGAACCTTCCGTGCCATGCATGATTTCAAACCATGACGTCTTAGTGTATTACCAACAGTAACCTTGGAAACGGTGGTCCCAGCTCTTTTCAGGTCATTGACCAGCTCCTCCCGTGTAGTTCTGGGCTGATTTCTCACCTTTCTTAGGATCATTGAGACCCCACGAGGTGAGATCTTGCATGGAGCCCCAGTCCGAGGGAGATTGACAGTCATGTTTAGCTTCTTCCATTTTCTAATGATTGCTCCAACAGTGGACCTTTTTTCACCAAGCTGCTTGGCAATTTCCCGTAGCCCTTTCCAGCCTTGTGGAGGTGTACAATTTTGTCTCTAGTGTCTTTGGACAGCTCTTTGGTCTTGGCCATGTTAGTAGTTGGATTCTTACTGATTGTATGGGGTGGACAGGTGTCTTTATGCAGCTAACGACCTCAAACAGGTGCATCTAATTTAGGATAATAAATGGAGTGGAGGTGGACATTTTAAAGGCAGACTAACAGGTCTTTGAGGGTCAGAATTCTAGCTGATAGACAGGTGTTCAAATACTTATTTGCAGCTGTATCATACAAATAAATAGTTAAAAAATCATACATTGTGATTTCTGGATTTTTTTTTTTAGATTATGTCTCTCACAGTGGACATGCACCTACGATGACAATTTCAGACCCCTCCATGATTTCCAAGTGGGAGAACTTGCAAAATAGCAGGGTGTTCAAATACTTATTTTCCTCACTGTAAATGTCTATATAAGTTTATTGTGATAACCTCAGACTCTCTCTTCCCCTGCAGAACGTGTGTGAACGGCGCAATGATCTACTCCAGCATTCATCTGTGGCATGGAGATCGCATCCTGTGGGGAAATAATCACTTTTTCAGGTAAGCTACAAATTCACCATCACGTTCACGTGTCTCGTTTCTCTGTGCGCTCACAGTAACGGCTCATGAGTGTGAATGTGTCGACTACAGAGTCAACCTGCCCAAGCGCAAGCGGCGAGACCGTTTAAAAGAGATGGAGAGAGACTCACCCCGCGAGAGCTTTGTGGAAGCGGACTTGGAGACGGAGAGCGAGGCTTCGTCCGAGCAGGACTACAGCTACGAGTTCGCACAGATGGAGGTCATGATGAAAACTCTGGGGAGCAACGGTACACGCTTGACCTTTGACCCTTGACCCAACACTTTGATTTGAGCTTTATTTAGTTTGTTTCCTAAAGCGTGTGTGCGTGCGCGTGTGTGTTCAGATCCAATGCAAAACGTGGTGCAGGTGTTGGAGAAACAGTATCTGGAGGAGAAGCGTTTGGCTCTGGAGGAACAGCGCGTGATGTACGAGCGAGAGCTGGAGTCGCTGCGGTCGCAGCTCTCGCCTGAGAAGATCTCGCAGCACCAGCGCTGCAGCAGCGACCGTCTGCCCTTCCCAACACACGGCACACACAACAAACTGCGCCTGTGGACGGACGAGAGGTGAGAATACGTACAGACGAGCTGCATGTATGTTTATGTTTATAAAAACATTGGTGAGTTGCGTTTGAAGACATATATGTGTGATCAATATTAATGCACCAAGTTACTCTGTTGCTTGTGGTTAGATTACAGTTGAAACCTGTCAAGAAAATGTCCCGGTTCATTTTACTCCAAAATCAACAATCTTCCGTTTTCTCCCCAATTTGGAACGCCCAATTCCCAATGCACTCTAAGTCCTCGTGGTGGTGTAGTGACGCACCTCAATCCGGATGGCGGAGGACGAATCTCAGTTGCCTCCGCGTCTGAGTCCGTCAATCCGCGCATCTTATCACATGACTTGTTGAGTGCGTTACCGCGGAGATGTAGCGCGTGTGGAGGCTTCACGCTATTCTCCGCGGCATCCACACTCGGCTCGCCCCGTACCCCACCGAGAACGAACCACATTATAGCGACCACGGGGAGGTTACCCCATGTGACTCTACCCTCCCTAGCAACCGGGCCAATTTGGTTGCTAAGGAGACCTGGCTGGAGTCACTCAGCACTCCCTGAATTCAAACTCACGACTCCAGTCAGTGTCAATACTCGCTGAGATACCCAGACCCCCACATTTGTAATAATTTAACGATTGGTGTCCGCGTATACCGCCACATGCGCATATACCGCCCTATGATTTCCGTGGTGTAAAAAACACGGACGGAATCACTAAATTCAGTCATTAAAATAGCATTAGCTATAAAACACGGAACTTCATGGAATTTGACATATTTGGGACGAAAATTTATGTTTTAATGCACAATTAATCACGTTAAAATCTGTCTCTAAAATATGTCCTAGTGTGATTATTAATCCACAAAATTCTGCTGCAATTTAATAAATATATCATCTGAATTTCGTCAAAATGATTGCGTGATGACGACCGCTGGTACACAAAAAACACCTCATGATCATCACACGCGCTCTTGCGTGTATCTTTAATAGAAGCACTATGAAGTGTGCAGCACATACAGACTATTTATTTATTTAATTAATTAAATAGCTTTTTGGGGTTTAATAATCACACTGGGAGCGAGTGAACTGCTTATCCGGATGTGAGAAACTACATACTTTTATATTAAATAATCAATGTGAGAAACAAACGCATCCTAACATTAATTTAACTTTATAAGAGTTTCAATACTCTAATTAGCATAAAATACATAGCGAAAACAAATACTGTGTACAATAGTATAATTGTAATAAGTTCAAACTTTATTCTTCGTTGAATGAATTATACGTTTATATAATCAATTATAGCTGAGCTTGGCGCAATGCATGTTGGGTAGAAAACGTGCAATGCTGCTTTATAATCTGGCCAAAAGAAGGTATCTTAAAAGGCAGCATAATGATGCCACCTGTGACTATGATGCATTAAAATGTTGCCTATATAGACAGCTCACTTGGTTTTGAAACATTTACTGAATAGTTTTGCCCCGACTCATCCAATCACACTTTGTGTCTCTGTGTTTCAGGGATGAGCTGTTCCGCCAGAGTTTGTCTCGACTCCGTGAGCAGGTGGTGAGAGCGAACGCTCTGGTGCGAGAGGCAAACTTCCTGTCTGAAGAGATGCTCAAACTCACAGACTACCAGGTCACACTGCAGATACCTGCTGCCAACCTCAGTGCCAACCGCAAGGTAACATCTCGCACGCGCTCACATGTACACACACCGAAAAAGACAGGCTTCTTTTTTTATTTCATCCCCTTTTCTCCCAATTCTGGAATGCCCAATTCCCACTACTTAGTCGGTCCTCGTGGTGGTGCGGTTACTCGCCTCAATCCGGGTGGCGGAGGACGAGTCTCAGTTGCCTCCGCTTCTGAGACCGTCAATCCGTGCATCTTATCACGTGACTCGTTGTGCATGACACCGCGGAGACTCACAGCATGTGGAGGCTCATGCTACTCTCCACGATCCACACACAACTCACCACACGCCCCATTGAGAGAACCACTAATCACCACCACAAGGAGGTTACCCCATGTGACTCTACCCTCTCTAGCAACCGGGCCAATTTGGTTGCTTAGGAGACCTGACTGGAGTCACTCAGCACGCCCTGGATTCAAACTCACGACTCCAGGTGTGATAGTCAGGTGGTGGTGTAGTGGTCTAAAGCACATAACTGGTAATCTGGTAATCAGAAGGTCACTGGTTCGATCCCCACAGCCACCACCATTGTGTCCTTGAGTAAGACACTGTAATAAGTGCACTGTAAGTCGCTTTGGATAAAAGCGTCTGCCAAATGCATAAATATAAATATATATAATCTGAGTTTATAAATGACCCTAATGCCGTCAGTATCGGTTATCGGCTCCGGGTGAGGGCAAATGTTTTACTGGGGGCATTTTTATTAATGCAAATTATTCATTTTCCAGTTTGTTAAAGTTAGCTTATTAAAATCATTCTTTGTAACAATTGTAAATAAAACAAACAATATAAATTTCACGTACGTGACGAATTATTTTTAATTTACATTTTAGTTTAACTTAAAATCTAAATGTAATAAACAAAAAGTACTCAAGTACACGATTCATTACTCGGGAAATGAAATATGAGGAGCCATTTTTATAGAAAAAACCTTGGAAAATTGCAGTTTGAGTGATTGTATCATGAGTGTTTCTTCATCTTTGGACAATTTAACCTCTTGAACTCAGTGGACACGCCGGCGGGTCCAAAAGGGGGCGCTATATCGCGAAAACAAGTCAGGCATGTGAGGTATCGTTTGAAAGCTTTGAATCTGAAATTTTCAAAGATAAACACCACTTCTGCATTTATGTTTCTAAAAATAACAAAATAAGGCCTTAAATCATCCGTGTTGCAAATAAACGCCACCTAGAGGTTATGTTTAGAAATAATATCCATCCATCCATCCATCTTCAACCGCTTATCCGAAATCGGGTCGCGGGGGCAGCTGCTCCAGCAGGGGGCCCCAAACTTCCCTATCCCGAGCCACATTAACCAGCTCTGACTGGGCGACCCCGAGGCGTTCCCAGGCCAGTGTGGAGATGTAATCTCTCCACCTAATCCTGGGTCTTCCCGAGGCCTCCTCCCAGCTGGACGTGCCTGAAACACCTCCCTAGGGAGGCGCCAGGGGCATCCTTACCAGATGCCCAAACCACCTCAACTGACTCCTTTCGACGCAAAGGAGCAGCGGCTCTACTCGAGCTCCTCACGGATGACTGAGCTCCTCACCCTATCTCTAAGGGAGAAGCCCGCCACCCTTCTGAGGAAGCCCATTTCGGCCGCTTGTACTCGCGACCTAGTTCTTTCGGTCATGACCCAGCCTTCATGACCATAGGTGAGGGTAGGAACAAAAATTGACCGGTAGATCGAGAGCTTTGCCTTTCGGCTCAGCTCTCTTTTCGTGACAACGGTGCGATAGAGCGAGTGCAATACCGCCCCAGCTGCCCCGACTCTCCGGCCAACCTCCCGCTCCATTGTCCCCTCACTCGTGAACAAGACCCCAGAGGTACTTGAACTCCTTCACTTGGGGCAAAACCTCATTCCCTACCTGGAGTACGCACTCCATCGGTTTCCTGCTGAGAACCATGGCCTCAGATTTAGAGGTGCTAATCCTCATCCCAGCTGCTTCACACTCGACTGCCAAGCGATCCAGTGAGAGCTGAAGGTCACGGACCGATGATGACATGAAGACAACATCATCTGCAAAAAGCAGCGATGAGATCCCCAGCCCACCGAACCGCACACCTTCCCCACCCCGACTACGCCTCGATATCCTGTCCATGAATATCACAAACAGGATTGGTGACAAAGCGCAGCCTTGGCGGAGACCAACCCCCACATGGAATGAACTCGACTTTGTGCCGAAGACCCGGACACAGCCCTCGCTTTGGACGTACAGGGATTGGATCGCCCAATAATAATAATAGAAATAATAATAATATATAAATATAAAAGTCTATAAAATAGCACTTAGTCATATATCAAATGAAAGCTCTCACTCTCAGGAATGTGACTGTACAGGTTATTTTGTTGCCCAGATACCACAGTTTGAAAAATGTTCAAAAGAATCACAAAGTGAAATATGATTTCTGTAAGTCATCAAATATAAATGTCACTTTTATTCACGATTTCTAAAAACATTTTATCTGCTTTTACCTTAGGAAGGTTTATAAACAATGAGCCATTTTTTACTTGTCTGTGAGCTTGCTTGTGTGAATAATCCAATGTTATATCTTAGATGTCCAGAACAAGACATACCATCCAGCAGGAAAAGCATGCTCAACAAATCATCATAAAATATGTTATCGACTATTAATTATACAATGTTATATATCATCATAAAGTGGAGGATCTCAGCTTTCTAATGACCCCTAGATTGAGCTTGTAGTCCACTCAGAGGCCGAGATATTCAATGAAATATTGAGGGTGTTGCTTGAACTGAACATTAGACTGAATGTCTATGGACGAGCACATCTGTGAGGGATAAAATGAGTTAGAGCGCCACCTACATTTCACATCTGTACATTGTGATGGAATGAGCTAGAGACCCAAATATTTTTTTAGTGCTTTCTGTCACCGAGTGGAATAAAATGAGACTTTTCAAAGTGAGATAGAGTGAAAAGAACCAGAATTACATGCTTACAAAGTTAAATTCTATGATATTTTGTATGCAGCGTGGAGCTATTGTAAGTGAACCAGCAATCCAGGTGCGGCGTAAAGGGAAGGGAACACAAGTGTGGACCATCGAGAAACTAGAAAACAAACTGGTGGACATGAGAGACCACTATAGAGACTGGAAGGAGGGCATACAGGATGTGGTAAGTGTCACAAACTCTATAAATACGCCATCAAATCATGCGGCTTGTTAGGGAGAGGTGTGTCATCACTGGTGGACTGCAAAAGTTGTGTTTTTTGTTTGTTGATTTAGTTGAGTTTTGCTCTCTGATTGTTTACCAGGGCATCAGGCTGCATAATAAGGTTGCAGATCCGTTCTATGAAGCTCAAGAGAATCACAACCTCATCGGCGTTGCAAACGTCTTCCTGGAGTGTCTCTTTCATGACACCAAGCTGCAGTATGCAGTGCCTATTATCAGCCAGCAGGGGGAGGTGAGAACAGATACATCAGCTGTTGAACGAGCTGTTAAATGCTGTTTATCACACATGTAGCGCTCTTCCGTCACTGTCAGGTGGCGGGTCGGGTGCACATTGAACTCGTGCGTGTGAGCGGAGTCATGCCCGAGCGGCTGGCGGGCGGAGACGACTCATCCGAGAACTCCAGCGAGAGCAGCGGATACGACGTCATGGACAACAATGGAGAGATTGTTCACATGGCCAAAAAACTGACCTGCAGGGTAAACGGCTCATATTGCACACTTGTTTTTTTTTAGGACAGATTTCTGCATTGTGACATTATTAAAAAAAAACTACAACATATTAATTAAATTGTCTTGTGTCAGGTGCGGATCAGAGAGGCGTCAGGTTTGCCTCTCAACTTGTCCAACTTCGTCTTCTGTCAGTACACGTTCTGGGAGCAGTCAGAGCCCACTGTAGCCCCGCCCATGGTCAGCCCGGACACTCCCACCCCACGCACCCCCGACGCGGAGTTCACCGTGCGCTTCGACCACTGCAGGGTAAACGACAAACCATGCAAACCACATAAAATAAGGCCTCAAAACATTCACGTTTGAAACTAGCGCCCCCTAGAGGTAACGGGATAGAAATGTTTATATAAAAATTCCTTCACATAGCACCAAAATGGGCAAGTCATATATCAAATGAAAGCTCTCGTTCTCAGGAATAGATAATTTTGTTATCTTAATAACACAGTTCGAAAGATTTTCAAAAAAAATCACAAAGTGAAATATGATTTTTGTAAGTCATCAAATACAAACGTCTCTTTATGCTCCAATAACTGCTGCTGTAAACCTCAAATAGCCAAATACTTTATATTCTCTTTTACCGTAGGATTATATCTAAACAACTAGTCATTTTTACTTGTCTGTGAGGTTGTTTGGCTGAATAATCCAATGTGATATCTTAGATGTTCAGAACAAAAAATGCCATCCAGCAGGAAAAGTGCACTAAACAAACCACCAGAAAATATGTTTTCGACTATTGATATTAGAAAGTTATATACCAGTACAAACGAGAGGATCTCAGCTTTCTAACGACCCCTAGATTGAGCTTGTAGTCCACTCAGAGGCCGAGATACTCAGTGAAATATTGTAAGACATCCTTGTAAAATGTGCTTAATTGTCATGAAAGTGTCAATGCAAAAATTCTTAATGGGTTTAAAACCGCCGGTGAGTCCAAAAGGGGGCAATGTCACGAAAAATGTTAAAGTCCACATATAAATAAGTCAGGCATGTGAGGTATCATTTTAAAGCTTAGAATCTCAACTTTTCATTGATAAACATCACTTCTGCATTTATGTAACTTAAAATAACAAAATAAGGCCTCAAACATTCATGTTGAAGAATGGCGCCCCCTAGAGGTAATGGGTCGAAATGTGTGTGTGTGTGTGTGTGTATATATATTTCATATCTATATGAAAATAAGTCGTTCACATGGCACATAAACAGACAAGTCATATATCAAATGAAAGCTCTCATTATCAGGAATGTGACTGTATAGTTTATTTTGTTGCCTTAACACAGTTCAATGTTATATCTTAGATGTTCAGAATAAAATATGCCATCCAGAAGAAAAGGCATGCAAAATAAATCAGGCATTTTTTTTCGACTATTGTGGATAAAATGATAACATTTTATATCACAAACGGGAGGATCTCAGCTTTCTAATGACCCCTATATTGAGCTTGTAGTCCACTCAGAGGCCGAGATATTCATTGAAATAATGAGGGTGTTGCTTGAACTGAACATTAGACTGAATGTCTATGGACGAGCACATCTGTGAGGGGTAAAATGTGTTAGAGCGCCCCCTACCGTTCACATCTGTGAGGGGTAAAATGTGTTAGAGCGCCCCCTACCGTTCACATCTGTGAGGGGTAAAATGTGTTAGAGCGCCCCCTACAGTTCTCATCTGTGAGGGGTAAAATGTGTTAGAGCGCCCCCTACAGTTCTCATCTGTGAGGGGTAAAATGTGTTAGAGCGCCCCCTACAGTTCTCATCTGTGAGGGGTAAAATGTGTTAGAGTGTCCCCTACAGTTCTCATCTGTGAGGGGTATAATGTGTTAGAGTGTCCCCTACAGTTCACATCTGTGAGGGGTATAATGTGTTAGAGCGCCCCTACAGTTCACATCTGTGAGGGGTATAATGTGTTAGAGCGCCCCCTACAGTTCACATCTGTGAGGGGTATAATGTGTTAGCGTGCCACCTACAGTTCTCATCTGTGAGGGGTATAATGTGTTAGAGCGCCCCCTACAGTTCACATCTGTGAGGGGTATAATGTGTTAGAGCGCCCCCTACAGTTCACATCTGTGAGGGGTATAATGTGTTAGCGTGCCACCTACAGTTCACATCTGTGAGGGGTATAATGTGTTAGAGCGCCCCTACAGTTCACATCTGTGAGGGGTAAAATGTGTTAGAGCCCCCTACAGTTCACATCTGTGAGGGGTATAATGTGTTAGAGCCCCCTACAGTTCACATCTGTGAGGGGTATAATGTGTTAGAGCGCCCCTACAGTTCACATCTGTGAGGGGTAAAATGTGTTAGAGCGCCCCCTACAGTTCACATCTGTGAGGGGTAAAATGTGTTAGAGCGCCCCCTACAGTTCACATCTGTGAGGGGTAAAATGTGTTAGAGCGCCCCCTACATTTCACATCTGTATATTGTTATGGAATGTGCTAGAGACAAAAAAAAATTCTAGTGTTTGCTGCCACCTAGTGGAATAAAATGAGTCTTTTCAAAGACAGATAGAGTGAACAGAACCAGAATTACATGTTTACAAAGTTAGGACAACAACAAAAAACATTCTGTTTATCAAAAGATTATAACAAATATTATTGGAGTCTTTTGTTTATTATTTGGGGGGTTTTCTGTAAAATTACGCCCAGAAAATTTTCTGCATACACGCCCATTCCGCTGATATTGCATGCCATGTAAACGTCTTACGGCGGCGGTGGCTCAGGTGGTAGAGCGGGTCGGCTGCTAATCACAGTGTTGGTGGTTCGATCACCGGCCCACATGACTCCACACACCGAAGTGTCCTTGGGCAAGACACTGAACCCCAAGTTGCTCCCAATGGCATGCTAGCACCTTGCATAGCAGCTCTGCCGTCATTGGTGTGTGAATGTGTGAACGAGACGCAGTGTAAAGTGCTTTGAACACCGCTAAGCTTAAAAAGGCGCTATATAAGTGCAGACCATTTACCATTATCATTGATCTCTGCAGGATTTTATGGTGCATGTGACCGAGGAGTTTCTGGAGTTTATCTCTGATGGAGCTCTGGCGATAGAGGTGTGGGGTCACCGTTACGCGGGTAACAGTCGCTCAGTGTTGGAACTGGACGCTCTGCAGGCCAAGACACGATCGCTCAGAGACAGGTGCATATGTTTATCAAACAGCTGAGATGCAGTCACTCATTCAAACAAAGCTTTTCGCTTGACTGTTTTGCTTTTGTGTGTGTGTGTGTGTGTTATGTCACAGGTGGAGTGAGGTGTCACGTAGAGTGGAGATGTGGGTCTCCATACAGGAGCTCAATGAACAGGGCGAGTATTCGCCCGTTGAGCTGCACCCGAACAAAGACACGAGCACCGGAGGAGTGTTTCAGCTGCGGCAGGTACACATGCATTTCTCTGCGTGCATTTGGTACTAATATTACTGTTTCATTGTCACCTTTGACCCAACAAGCCATGTGAACTGTTTTGGTGCATATTTCAGGGACACTCTCGGAGAGTGCAGGTGTGTGTTCAACCGGTGCAGCATTCAGGAACTCTTCCACTGCTCGTGGAGGCTCTTCTGTCCGTTTCTATCGGCTGTGTGTCTGCTCGATCCGTTAAACTACAGAGAGCGCTGGACAGCTATCAGGTCCGTACATACGGCTAACACAACACATTATCAGCAGAACATGGAGCATCAGTGAACTGTTGGGGAGAGGAGACTAAACGTCAAATAAAAGAGAGCATTACATTATCAGGTCCTCATAACTGTTAAAGGAATATTCCGGGTTTAATACAAGTTAAGTTCAATCGACAGCATGGACTAGTGTGACACAAGTAATTCATTTGCGTGTAGGAGGTTTGTTATTGAAGTTTGTGTACAGGGGTAAATCTTGGGGTATTATCAGAGGACTCTCTGGGCTTTTCAGAGAGTTTGACCATGACAACTTTCTCTCTTCTCTATAAATATGCATTGAAATGCATCACCGTATCAAATACAATATGAACAAAATATTATTTTGTCAATAAAAAATGTATATTGACTATCACACCTGGAGTCGTGAGTTTGAATCCAGGGCGTGCTGAGTGACTCCAGTCAGGTCTCCTTGGCAACCAAATTGGCCCGGTTGCTAGGGAGGGTAGAGTCACATGGGGTAACCTCCTCGTGGTCGCTATAATGTGGTTCTCGCTCTCGGTGGGGCATGTGGTGAGTTGTGAGTGGATGCCGCGGAGAATAGTGCGAAGCCTCCACACGCGCTACGTCTCCACGGTAATGCGCTCAACAAGTCACGTGATGAGATGCGCGGATTGACGGTCTCAGATGCGGAGGAAACTGAGATTTTTGGTCGTTAACGCCCAATTCCCAATGCGCTCTAAGTCCTCGTGGTGGCGTAGTGACTCAATCCGGGTGGCGTAGCGACCGAAAATCTCAGTTTCCTCCGCATCTGAGACCGTCAATCCGTGCATCTTATCACGTGACTTGTTGAGCGCATTACCGTGGAGACGTAGCGCGTGTGGAGGCTTCGCACTATTCTCCGCGGCATCCACTCACAACTCACCACATGCCCCACCGAGAGCGAGAACCACATTATAGCGACCACGAGGAGGTTACCCCATGTGACTCTACCCTCCCTAGCAACCGGGCCAATTTGGTTGCTAAGGAGACCTGACTGGAGTCACTCAGCACACCCTGGATTCAAACTCGAGACTCCAGGTGTGATAGTCAACGTCAATACTCGCTGAGCTACCCAGGCCGCCCCAACGTGTATTTTTGACGTTAGTTTAACTTCTCCGGATAATCAGTTCGCTACATGGCCCAGTGTGATCGTTATACCTCTAATGCTGTGATTTAATTATATAAATTCTATAAAAATAACACCTCAGTGTGGATTAGTGCTCTGCTCTGTCATCGCATACAACGCAAATGATTCTCATAGTTGGTCAGCTTCACACATTCATTTAAAGCTCAAGCAGCTCATGCAGACTAAGATTGCAGCATTTTGCGGTTTAATAATCACACTAGGACATATCACGATGATATCTATTAATGCTGCATGATTGATTGAATTAAGATCGACATTGCAATAAGTCCTTGTGCGATTACTTGACATTAAAACGCTGCGTTTAAAACCGCAAAAACAGACGTGCAAAAGTGCTTTGGAAGCACAAAATAAGCTTTTTCTCATATCAGTCATCATGTTATATATTACGTTTTTTTATTATTATTATTATTATCTTTTTATCTTGTATAATGAGTGTATTCTCCCCTGCCAGAGAGAGGAAGACGACGATATGGATAGTTATCAGGTATTGTTATTGGCTGCTGCTGCTGCTGTCTGTCCAACAGGCATGATGACAATGAGCTGCTGGTCATGTGCTTACAGACAGGGGGCGCCACTGAGCACAACTCAGAGTCCTTTTCAGTATAAAGTCTGGTCTACATTAAGGGGCGGGGTTATCCGACATTTAAGAGGAAATAAACAAATTTGTATATTAGCACAGATATGACTGTGAACGGTATTTCAGAAATGTGTGTAGACATTCTGTCTAAAATAATACTGTTTGGAAGCGTGATATTTTGTGCCTCAGTGATGGCCACCTGAAAAGAAATGCCCCCTAAACCAAAGACACTGTGTGATCCAGTTTCCCCGTCTCACCCCTGGAGATTCCTGCACTAACACACATCTGTCTGCATCTGTGGAGCCGCAACAATATTGCACTAAACTTGGTCACATGATCAGTGCATGGCTGCATGACTTCTGCATGTTTAAATGATCGTTCCTAAAATGACATTTCCATGTGTTACAAGCCTGTATGACTTTCTTTCTTCCCTGGAACCCAAAAGGTCAAATTGAGCAGAAAGTTGCTCTTTTCCACTCTATTCACTAGACTAGCCTCAAGAAGGACAAAAGAGCACCATAAACGTACCATAGGTTTCTATTCACCATCTATCTCATTTACTCTTGCATATATTCAACCATGGCGCCATTTTTGGGTGAACTCTCCCTTTGGGTCCATTTGAACTGTGCTCAGAAGTCCTGGATTTTAAAACTGACGGATCCTTTCAGATTCTCTTTACGGAGCCCCTTTTATTTTCTGAACTAGTTTTGGGTTCCCTCGCATTAAATTAATGATGGTTTTACTATAGTAATACTGTAGTAACCATGTTTGTTTGTTTGTTTTGTCGGATACCATGGTTTAGATACAATTAACCATGATTTTAGTACCCATATAGTAACCATGGTTATACTATAGTATTATTGTAGTAACCATGTTTTTGTTTGTTTTGTCTGAAACCATGGTTTGGATACAATTATTATGTTTTTTGTACCCATAGAGTAACCATGGTTACGGTAGTATTATTGTAGTAACCATGACTTTAGTAACCATGTTTGTTTGTTTTTGTCGGATACCATGGATACAATTAACCATGATTTTAGTACCCATATAGTAACCATGGTTATACTATATTATTATTGTAGTAACCATGACTGTAGTAGCAATGCTTTTGTTTGTTTTTTTCTTTGTTTTTGTCGGATACCATGGATACAATTAACCATGGTGTTTGTACAGTAATTCTGTAGTACCCATATAGTAACCATGTTTTTACTATACTAAAACGCAAAACTATTTCAGAACACAAATTTCATCCCTGTCCTCTGAGGGGCTCCATACCATTTGCTTTTAATTTTTTGCAGTTTTTTTTTTTTTTGATTTTCTCCCCAATCTGGAACGCCCAATTCTCAATGCGCTCGAAGTCCTCGTGGTGGCGTAGCGACTCGCCTCAATCCGGGTGGCGGAGGACGAGTCTCAGTAGCCTCCGCGTCTGAGACCGTCAATCTGCGCATCTTATCACGTGACTTGTTGAGCGCGTTACCGTGGAGACTTAGCACGTGTGGAGGCTTCACGCTATTCTCCGCGGCATCCACGCACAACTCACCACACGCTCCACCGAGAGCGAGAACCACATTATAGCGACCACGAGGAGGTTACTCCATGTAACTCTACCCTCCCTAGCAACCGGGCCAATTTGGTTGCTAAGGAGACCTGACTGGAGTCACTCAGCACGCCCTGGATTCGAACTCGCGACTCCAGGAGTGATAGTCAGCGTCAATACTCGCTGAGATACCCAGACCCCCTTTGGATGTATTTTCTAAGAGCACTGTGCTGTTAACTGGTCACTGTCACTTTAAATTGGAGGTCCACTAATCAGCAGCTACTGAAACACAAATTGAATGCAGTCTTACTCCATCTGTCAGAGGTGTGAAAGCATGTTGAGATGTTCTTCTGTGGGCAGGAAGAAGACCTCAACTGCGTGCGGGAGCGCTGGTCTGAGGCTCTCGTCAAACGCCGGGAATATCTGGAGGAGCAGATTAAGAAGATCATCAACAAAACAGGTCTGAATTCACAGCAGATTCCCAAAGTGCATTCTGCCGAGTGTGCCGTTATGTCATGGGGCTGTTTCTGTGCTGTGATTGGCAGAGAAGTCGGAGGAGGACGTGGAGAGAGAGGCCAGACTGGTGGAGCAGTGGGTGGGACTGACGGAGGAGAGGAACGCCGTGTTGGTTCCGGCTCCTGGCAGCGGAATACCAGGAGCTCCTGCAGACTGGTAAGATCGAATTGAAGTCAACAGGTCACATCATCAACTTTTGGTTCAAACTGTTTTCTGTGCTTCCAGGTATCTAAACACTTGTCACATTTCTCACTCTTGTTGTTGTTGCTCAAGGGTTCCCCCTGCTGGCATGGAGGCTCACATCCCTGTGCTGTTCCTGGACCTAAATGGTAAGAACTTTTGATCTTCAGGGTTCTCTTAAAGCACAGTCACATGTACCTTTGCACAGCTAACTGTGTTTCTGCTCTGGCTATTGTTCCCGTGTGATTTTGAGACTGTATTTCAGCTGTACTGTCTGTTTCACAGCTGATAATCTGACCGTGAATGATCAGCTGACCGGTCCTCATGCAGCCGGTGTGAACTCTATTCTTCCTAAAGAACACGGCAGCATGTTCTTCTACCTGCCCATCATCAGACAAAGCCATGACCAGGTCATCTATTATATGTCTAGATTGTTAAAGAAATTATATTGATTGGCTGAAAAATGAAAACTGGATATTTTCTCCTGGAACTCGACTGTTGCAAGTGTGTGAATATGGCAGAATAAACAGCGGCACTCTCTCTCAGGTGTCGGCCGTGTGTTCCTGGGATTCATCCATCCATGATTCCATCCACCTGAACCGGATCACGGTGCCCAGTGAGCGGATCTACCTGATTGTAAAAGCCACGGTGCAGCTCAGTCACCCGGCCTGCATGGAGCTGGTGCTGCGCAAGAGAATCGCCGTCAACATCTACAACAAACAGGTTTGTGACACTCAGAAAAAAACTTTGAACGTCTCTTACATCACAAACACAGGAATGAATGGGCGAGACTATAACACAGAGCTTTTTTGGGGGGGAATATGTCAAATAAAATCAATAATTCAGCCACAATGCAGAACACACACACACACACACACACACAAACAAATGAATGGGTGAGACCATAACACATCCACAATGCAGAACACACACACACACGCGCACGCACACACACGCACACACACATGCGCACACGCACACACATCCACAATGCAGAACACACACACGCGCACACACACAAATGAATGGGTGAGGCCATAACACATCCACAATGCAGAACACAGACACACACACGCACACACATGCGCACACGCACACACATCCACAATGCAGAACACACGCACACACGCACCCACACACACGCACACACGCGCACACACACAAATGAATGGGTGAGACCATAACACATCCACAATGCAGAACACACACACACACACACATACACACGCGCGCACACACGCGCGCCCACACACACGCACACCCAGACACACACACACGCACCCACACACACACACACACACACACACACACACACACACACACACGCACACAAATGAATGGGTGAGACCATAACACATCCACAATGCAGAACACACACACACACATACACGCTGCACACGCACACGCTCCACACATGCAGCACCCAGACACACACACACACGCACCCACACACACACCCACACACACACACACGCGCACACAAATGAATGGGTGAGACCATAACACATCCACAATGCAGAACACACACACACACACACACATACACACGCGCGCACACACGCGCGCCCACACACACGCACACCCAGACACACACACACGCACCCACACACACACACACCCACACACACACACACACGCGCACACACCCACACACACACGCACACAAATGAATGGGTGAGACCATAACACATCCACAATGCAGAACACACACACACACATACACGCGCGCGCACACACGCGCGCCCACACACGCGCACCCAGACACACACACACACGCACCCACACACACACCCACACACACACACACGCGCACACAAATGAATGGGTGAGACCATAACACATCCACAATGCAGAACACACACACGCACCCACACACACGCACACACATCCACAATGCAGAACACACACACGCGCACACACACACAAATGAATGGGTGAGGCCATAACACATCCACAATGCAGAACACAGACACACACACGCACACACACATGCGCACACGCACACACATCCACAATGCAGAACACACACCCACACGCACACACGCACCCACACACACGCGCACACACACACACAAATGAATGGGTGAGACCATAACACATCCACAATGCAGAACACACACATACACACGCGCGCACACACACGCGCGCCCACACACACGCGCACCCACACACACACACACACACACACACACACACACACACACACGCGCGCACACACACAAATGAATGGGTGAGACCATAACACATCCACAATGCAGAACACACACACACACACATACATACACACACACACACACGCGCGCACACAAATGAATGGGTGAGACCATAACACATCCACAATGCAGAACACACACACACACACATACATACACACACACACACACGCGCGCACACAAATGAATGGGTGAGACCATAACACATCCACAATGCAGAACACACACACACGCGCACGCACACACACGCACACACATTTAAAACATACATTTGATTTAATTTCTAGTTCAGTTCAGTTGTGTTATTACACCTGATTTATTCGTTTGTTAGTTTCTGTCAAATGTTTCATTCATCTGTAGGAATATGATGTAAATATCTGACTGATGTATTTGTTGTAGAGTTTCACTCAGAGTCTGAAGAGAAGGATGTCTCTGAAGAACATGCTGCACACGTGTGGCGTTACATACGAGATCGTGTCGAACGTGCCAAAGGTATAAACTGCACATTGAACTGCTGATGTGCACAAACAAACACACACTTATACCCAAATGTGAATGCTGTTCCAGGCATCAGAGGAACCAGAGGAGCGAGAGACTCTGGCGTTGATGGCGGCGCGAGGAGAGAGTGAAGAGACGCTGGATGGAGAGACGTACATCGAGAAATACACCAGAGGAGTTCTGGAGGTGGAGAATATTCTGTGTCTCGAGAGACTCCGACAGGTGTGACATCACACACATGTACAGTAAATGTCACATCGGTGTTGTAGAAGCCGTGTGTGATCAGGCTGGAAGGGAACAGAACGCACAGGTCTCACGATTGACTGTTTTTAAACTTCTAAATTTCTAAAAACACTCAATGAGAGATAAAATAATGGCTGCATCTTAATTCACATTCATGTACTTCACTGGTGATGGAGAAGTACATACTTGTGAGGATGTGTCAAGACAGTACGCCACAAACCTCTTTGGGGTACCTAAATACATTTTTACATTTATAAAGTTTTGTAGCAGCTTCGGCTTCAAAATGGACAGAGACGTCAATCCGCGCATCTTATCACGTGGCATGTTGAGCGTGTTACCATGGAGACATAGCACATGTGGAGGCTTCACGCTATTCTCCGCGGCATCC
>NC_068290.1:1530343-1662843 GCF_025860055.1 Xyrauchen texanus | reverse complement strand
CACGTGCACAAACCGCACACGCTTAAGCCACCTGTCCGTCCGTCAAACCGCGCGCGGGAGCCGAAACGAGCTTTCAAATTCTCATTTATTCATTAATTGACTCTCTTCCTTCCGGCTTGTTAACGAGATCAACCAGCGGTCCAAATCTTGACCTCTCCTTCTCCACAGGGTCACTGTGACGGTCACACGGACGTCTCCGAATCCAACCCCCAAGAGTTGTCCCTCAACAGTGTCCTCTCCAAAGACACACCTGTCAAAAGCAGGGAGAATCATGGTAAATTTACCCATAGTTGGGATGTACGTGTTTAGGCTCTCTTATGCATTAATTCACTAACACGTTCTGCACAGGGTCAGTGCCAGAGAGTCCAACGTTCTTCAACTCCAGTCCGTTTAAGGTTCTCTCACCACAGCCGCCCAAATTCCTCAAATCTCTCCTGCCAGTGAGAGAGGAGAACAAAGCCAAGCGGGTTCTGGAGTCACGACCTCTGCTGGGACAGGAGGTACACACACACACACACACACACACACACACACACACACAGAGAACGCGTCTGTCTCATTGTCAGTTTCATGCCTACATATCGCTCATATTGTGTTTCCACCCTCCATATACACTCCACATTCTCACAAAGACACTCTACATATTTCATATTTGATGATGGCATGTCCCACCCTGCAGGTTGACGGCACACAAAGCTTTAAAGAATGAATTTCCCAACTAAAATGGCCTTTTTAAAGAAACAAAAACACTGCACCGAGCATGACCTCAGTCCTTTAATTCTGTGTTAACAGCCACAAATGATATATGTACTGACCTGAACAACATGATAGGAAGCGTGTCTTTAAAGGAATACTTCGCCCATAACCATTAAAGCTGTGTCATCATTTATACACCCTGAAGTGGTTCCAAACACTTTTGTATTATGTTTTCCATACGAACAAGTGAATGGTGATTTTTGGGCTGTGCAATATGGACAAAAATGCATTTTTAAATTTGTTTAGATAGATAGATATTTGTTTGTCATTTTAATAGACTTTGCATTAGAAACAGACTGAAATATTTTAGTCATTATTCAATGATAACCTCTCCCTCCACCGAAGCGCTAAGCTCATTTGTGGTCACGTGCGGTACTTGCTGTATCGTATCCAGTAACGTCACATGCAAGAACGATTGGCATTTAGGATCAGTGATCTCGAACCTGGCGTGATGCATCCAAATGCAATATATTTGATCAATAATGGTCTAAATTTAGGTCGGTTCCTTACTAAACTTGTGTATGACTTCAGAAAACTTGGAGTATAGCGTATTGTGGGTCATGTGGACCTTTTGTGATACTTTTATGGCGCTTTTATGTCTTATTTCTGGCTTGAGAGTAAAAATACATTTTCATATTTATTGTATGTGAAAAAAGTGGCCATTGGCAAGACCAAAGGTGGGCGCTAAATTGCAAAAAGAGATTACGTTTAAAACGTTAAAGTGCCCGTATACATAATTCATGCATGTGAGGAATCATTTGAAAGCTTAGAATCTCAACTTTTCAGAGATATACATCACTTATGCATTTATGTTACTGAAAATAACAAAATAAGGCCTCAAATCATTCGCGTTTAAAAGTAGCGCCCCCTAGAGGTAATAGGGTACAAATGTGTGTATATGTATATATATATATGAAAATAAAACACAAATAGCACATAAATGGACATGTCATATATCAAATGAAAGCTCTCACTCTCAGGAATGTGACTGTATAGTTAATTTTGTTGCTCTAATACAACAGTTCAAAAGAATCACAAAGTGAAATATGATTTCTCTAAGTCATCAAATACAAATGTCTCATTTATGAGCTGGTAACTGCTGCTGTAAGACCCAAATAGCTAAAAACTTTATATCTGCTTTTACTTTTGGCAGTTATCCAAACAATTTGCCATTGTTTACTTGTCTGTGAGCTTGCTTGGCCAAATAATCAAATGATATATCTTAGATATCCAGAACAAAACATGCCATCCAGTTGGAAAAGCGTGCTAAACAAATCATAGTAAATATATGTTATCGATTATGGATTATGAATGTTTTATGTCACCACAAAGGGGAGGATCTCAGCTTTCTAATGACACCTAGATTGATCTTGTAGTCCACTCAGAGGCCGAGATATTCAATGAGATAATGAGGGTGTTGCTTGAACTGAACATTAGACTGAATGTCTATGGACGAGCACATCTGTGAGGGCTGAAATGAGTTAGAGCGCCCCCTAGAGTTCACATCTGTATATTGCGATGGAATGTGATGGCGACAAAAATATTTTTTCTAGTGTTTGCTGCCACCTAGTGGAATAAAATGAGACACATTTTTTGTAATTATTCCACAGTATGTGTGAATGGTGAGCTTTTAAATATGAGTCTGAAAAATTGCGGACGGCAGCCCAAAAATGCACCCAGAGTTTAAGGGGTTAAGTGTTTAACGAAAAATAGTCATACTGGTTTGAAACAACAGGGGAGTAAGTAAATGAATTTTTGAGTGAACTATTCCTTTAAAACGTCTACATTTGTGGCTGAACACTCATACAGCGCATGTGCAATTCTCACCGAACGCTTGTATATACCACATGTGTTACGTGCCTAACTCCACCAGCCCTATATACTGAGTGTGTACTAGTGTTCCCTGTGCTGCATGGCCTGTGTGAAGTGTGCTATTGTGACCTGATTGCAGAGCATGCGCAGGTTTGTGGAGAGCAGCGTGCTGGGCTGCAGACCCAGGGCCCAGAGCGAGGGCCACGCCCACAGTGACATCAGCAGTGACATCAGCACCAGCAGAGCCAATCACAGAATGCAAAGACTCAGCACAGATTTCACTCTCACACCTCCACACACTGTTGTAAGTGTCAACAATCCAGTATGCTGCTGGCGTGCAAACACTAGTTAGTGCTACTAGGTAGTGGACACTTTACAGAAAGTTCACTACATGTTTTAATTTATGCTACCTCATCATCTCTGACATCATCTCAGCATCAGCACCCTTTGCATCTCATTGTGTCTCACTGCCCTCATGTGATGATGAGTAACTGCATGTGTCGCTCTGCTTTTAGTTTAACTCACTGACTGCAGCACTCCACATATCACAGAGATTGTGTTGAACGCCCCTAGTGCACATCAGATCTGCTTCATGATATTTCTGCGAGCAGTGCATTAGATGTTTCAAAGAAAATAAACTGTAAATAAAAATAGTGTTTACATAAAACCGCGTCCACGCCGGGCGCAAAGCGACAAAACTAGAGCACTTCCTTTATAATCAACAAAGCAGTCTACACATCCCGATGGACGGATCTTCTGTTTCTATTTTTGACATCCTGCAGATCCACTTTCTTTTCCTTGTCTGTCTGAAAACAAATGATTTTACCTACAAATATCATAAATATAAATGGATTGTTTGATTTGTTACTTTATATATTCAAATAAATTCTAAACATTTCAAATAATTCCAATTCTATGTGTGTGCGCATGCGTGTTTGTGTACGTGTGTGTGAGTATGTTTGTGTGCTTGTGTATTTGTGTGTGTGTTTTTGTGCGTATTTGTGTGTGTATGCGTGTGTGTTTGTGTGTATGCATGTGTGTGTGTGTGTGTGCGTGTGTGTTACTGTTAGGGCTGGGACGGTTACCGCATTACCGCAATACCGCGGTGACGTGACTCCAACCGCGGGTCTGAGCTTGTCACCGTCGTCACCGCAAAAAAACAAAAACAAAAAAAACATTGGCCCGCACATGTGTGCACGTTGTGTCTAATGACATGGATTCATTGATTCTAATTATATGGATTATGTCTAATGATATTAGCCTACATGGATTCAAGGTTTTCTAAACAAAACTTATCAAAATATGGAGCAAATCCGACCTTTCGCGAGTTGGGGAGCGCAATGTTCCATGACACATAATAACATTCCATTTGTATTAGAGATGCGCGGATGGGCTATTATTATTTAATCACGAACCGCATCACAAAACTCATCTGTCCGCACCAACGTTTTTTGATAAAACTCAAAACGCATCCATGGCGCTGACTGTTTTAAGGTCTGAGCGATGCAAGGCGTTGCTGCCGTGAGGCTGAAAGCTCTTGGCTGTTCTAGAAAGGAGACTGATCCAATGCAGCAAAGATATTTTAAAGGCTGAAGTCCCTAGTAGGCTATAGCCTATTGGCTATGTTGTATCCCCAGAATATCAGCAGTGAAGTCCGTTTCCGATTGGCGCACAGGGATAAAAATAAATAAATAAATAGTAACGCACATCGGCAAACCTGACTACTAGGCTACTGTAGCCTAAAATTGTATCATTTTGTTTTGAATTTTGTTTAAAATGCATTAAGATTTCTATTTATTTCTCATGTCTGTGAGGCAGTAGGCCTAGCCGCCGAGTTTCGGTTCATTTATGAGAGAGCTCACGTGCAAGAGATCGCATCGGCGCTTCCACGTCCTGCTGCTGATTATATGTCTGCTATATTTGCTTCTTATTTATTAATTCCAGGCAATTAGTTAATGAAACGGTGATTAAAATTAAGATACAATTTATACAAAACGAAATTTTAAGTTAAAGAAAGGCTTTCTACAAAACAAAACTTAATAAAGTGGTCAAAATCATGTCTGACCCATCTTCAATGCGAATGTATCTGAGAATAATCTTAAATAAGGAAATCTATACAGTGATTAGTTCATGCCAAATTACTGCTTGATGAAAATTTGACTATTTAAAATTGTGCTCGTTTTTTCTTCGGATGTAGGTGACAATATTTAAAGTCTGTCTATCAAAAGCGACTTCTGATGTGTGCGCCAAAGTCTGTCGGGGGCTTCTCTGATCCAATGTAATGTATTTAATGCGGTTTACCGCTATACCGCGGGAATATCTTGCTTTTCAACCGCGGTTAGAAAAAATCCATACCGCCCCAGCCCTATTTACTGTGTGTGTGTGCGTGTGCATGTGTGTGTGTGTTACAGCATGTGTGCGTGTATGCATGTGCGTGTGTGTTTGTTTGTGTTTGTGCATGTGTTTGTGTGTGTGCGTGCGTGTGTGTTTGTGTGTGTGTTTGTAGGTGTGTGCGTGCATGTGTTCGTGTGTGTGTGTGTGTGTGTGTGTGCGTGTGTGTGTGTGTGTGTGTCTGTGTGCGTTTGTGTGTATGAGTGTGTTTGTGTGTGTGTGTGCGTGCTGGTGTGTGTTTGTTTGTGTGTTCGTGTGTTTGTGTGTCTGTGCATGTGTGTGTGTGCTTTTACGTATGTGTTTGTGCGTATGTGTGGGTGTGTATGTGTGCATTTGTAGGCGTGTGTGTGTGTTTGTGCGTGTATGTGTGTGTGTGCGTGTGTGTATGAGTGCGTTTGTATGTGTGCGTGCTGTTTGTCTGTGTGTGTGTTTGTGTGTGTATTTGTGTGTGTGCACGTGTGTGTGTGTGTATACATACAAAAAAAATTTTAAGCTAAAAGATTGTTGTTGCATTGCTTTAATTATAATGATTATATAATAAGTGCATTTTTATACCAGTAGATTTGTGTTTACAGTTTAAGGAATAGTTCCCCAAAAATGATAATTCTCTCATTATTTAGTTGCCCTCATATTGTCCCAAACTCAAATGACTTTCTCTCTTCTGCAGAAGATATTTTCAAAGATAAACATATGATGTTTTTATATCCATACAATGAAAGTTCATGAGGTCCAAAGCAATACAAAGGAGGCTACAGAAGTCCGATTTTGGTCTGTTATCAAACAGAATTGATTGTATTGGTTCAGAAGACATGGATTAAACCACTTAAATTTTATGGATTGGTCCTTTAGGTCCTTTTTGGAGCCCATGAAGAGAGAAAGTCATATGAGAATTCACATTTTTGGGTGAACTATGTCTTTAAGTTGGATGTATAGATATTTCCCCATTTTCCCATTGCTGATGTATTGAGCTTACAGCTGATTGGTCCATGGTTAGTGAACATTCTGCGATGTCCTGCAACCTTTTCTGGCGTAGACACTGTGTTTTTCAATGACTGAATATAATTAGGAGCTGGTGATCTTTAACCTTTCATCACAAAGGGCTGTAGAGTCCTACCTGATCAATGCTTTGCTGTTTGTTGTCTGGTCATTGATGATTGGTCAGGATTCAGAAGAGGAGGAGCACAACGTAGAGTCAGCCTTCGCCCGTTCCAGTGTTCCAGGGTCTCTCGGGTCTGAACAGCTCCCAAACTTCAAGCCCTACGTCCCGGAGGATTTTGCCAACTTTGAGGTGTACAATGCCAGTCTTGACACCAAGGATGGGGTGCAGGAGGAATTGGCATCTGGGGTAGAGCCATTACCAGAGACAAGGACTGTAGAAAAGGAAGTGTCCCGGAGTCCCACAGCCAGCAGCTGTACGAGCGGATACTTCTCCCATAGTGCCTCAAACGCAACTCTGTCCGATGTGGCTCTTTAGTGGCAGCGATAGTTGCGACCAGCTCAATAGCAAAGAAACCTCCGAACCTCCGGAACACTGCTGTCCTGGAGGAAGAGCGTACCTACCTAACAGGAGTACCCCAGGGGTCGAGACCGTTCCCATTCAACGCTGTTCTCGTAACTGCATCGACCGGGACTGCTCTTCGCCGCTACCCCGAAAATGCATCCTGAGTGTTAGTCAAGAATTCACAGACTTTAAGGGGGCAGATGATGGTATAGGAGCCGAAGACCCGGGTCACTTCGAGACAAGCTGGCAAGCGGAGGCGAATCTCCCAGACTTGGGGAAGCAAAACTCTGCCAGAACGTCAGACGAGAAAAGCAGTTGTGTCGCGGTTCCTTTGGCTCAGGGCAATCTTCACAATGGAAAAGGGTCTCCCAGTGTTCCTGTACCTGACAACAACCCAGAGCTGGAATCATCTAGAGGACTTGACGACTCGGAGGACGCAGAACCTTCTGCAGACTCCAGTGAGGACGAGAATGCACCTGTTGCTCAGCTGCCGGACTGGATGGCTCCCGGTGAGCAGGTGTGGGTGGGGAGGCAGAGTGGGACGGTGCATTATGTTGGAGGGGTGGAGTTTGCCAAGGGCATCTGGGTTGGAGTGGAACTAGACCTTGCTGTAGGTAAGTGGACATATGAATGTGAGTAGAAGTCTTCAAGAAGATCTTAGGAAATAACCAAAAGGACTTTTCCACCATTTAGCCAAACGGTTCTGAGCATGCTGAGGAATGGTTCCCGTAGCATTTCCACTTGAGCTCAGTCTGGTATGGTGCAATTACAGAATCGTTCCCAGCTAACCATGCTCAGGACAGAGGACCGTGGAGCTCCTTCACTGGCATAGCGACTCCCGATTGGTCACTTGCCCAGTCAGTCCATTCTAATCCCGAATTAGCACCATAGTAGAAAACAAACCTGAGCCAACGAGCCCAGGACTGTGCAAGGCTTCGCAACGAGAACCGTTTGGTCCGATGGTGGAAAAGGCCCTAAAGTAGAGGCAAAGTACCTTTAACTATAGACCCCTCTTTGTCCTTCCACAGGCAAACACAACGGTACGGTTCAAGGAAGGGTGTATTTCCGCTGCGCCACAGGTCATGGCGTCTTTGTGAAGCCATCCGGTCTGACCAGAGGACCTCCTCCATCCATTGATGCCGAACCGCAACCTGTGCTCCAATAGGGACTTAACATTGACATAAAGATGAAGTGTGTCAACGGGATTGCAGAAATAACGACTGCTTCCAAGAAAGTTTCAAACACTACACCTTTTTGCCATTATTCGGTCAAACTGGTTGTCCTGCCGCCATTGGGTGAGCCCATGTTGTTGGCTGACCCGGGACGCTCCAACAGAGTGCTTTGCCGCTAATGGCGCAGCAATTACACACTTAGACTTTACACGTTAAGAGTGGACGGATGGATTCTTTAACACCAGCATGGACTGCTTACTTGACCCATCCTTTTTTAGTACATGCCAGATATGTGTTGATCGACTCCCCTTATTCTGTGGCAAAAACGTTTTACGTGTGTTTGTGTGTGATGTTTTAAAGTTAAAGGACTATTTCAGTATCATCTTTGAATGTCAAAAGTTGCACAGTTGCACAAAAAGCGTTTTATATCATGTTAGCTATAGCTGAAATACTAACTTCGCGTAAACCTCCATCTTGGAGAGCGTACCACTTCTTATATGACTAAATCTATTAATCAAACGATGCCTAACTATCGTTCTACTTTGAGTGATTGGAAACATTTCGATCTGTTTTCGGTAAGAATGAACTACTGTTTCTGAACGTTTTTGTTTTGCGCGATTATATCAGGTATTACCAAAGACATAGCCTTTCAAATCTGCTGTGCAAACGGCAAAGATGTCGTCATTTTTGTAAGTACTTTGGCACCGCGTGTTTGCCTGTGTGCTTAAGTATGTTTTGTTGATGGATTTATGCTAATATGCTAAGCGCCATGTTGGAAGACCACATGCCCTTCGGAACTTCAAAATTGTGATTGATTTGTACGTTTTGAAGGTATTTCGATTGGACGGCAAGCCTGTCGCATTACTGGCTTGTTGAGTACTGTAACCGTTGAAGGACTGCCAATATTTGTAATAACGAAGCTTTCAGCATTGCACTGGAGTAACTTATCCTGGACGCACATTAAGTTACGTAATGCACAAACTTTTACGCTTTCTCAGATACTGATTTGACGCTTCTCAGGAGGTTGACAGGAAGTGACAAAGTCTGTATATATGCGGAGAGCACCTTGCTTTCTTTATCAGACCGTTGGCAGTAGGACGCGCTATCGGCTTACTGTCGCCAAACCGCGCTAGATCAGAAATGCTCTTAAGTACTGACACAAGTCCCGTTCCTCAACGGGGTCTTTTTAGATAGTCGAATTCTAGGTTTATCCACTTAATATTGAAGCTTTCAAGCATTCGTGTTTTTTTGGGACTGTTGAGAATGATTTTAATAGTTTGTGATACTAAAGCCAATATGAATATGTTTTATTTAGGTGTAAATGGGAATATTGGGGAATGGGATATTGCTGAAATAACGATCGTGTGCGTGCTATGACAGTGCTGTTATTATTGCTCAGTTTTACCTGAAGAACTGTGGATCTGTCATTGGAGATGGTAAGATAAAAACCCACGACCTTACATAAAAAAAAACAAAAACAAAGCTGCTCTCCTTGACAAAGGAGCTGTACATAAAATGTATGAACATAGTATTTACACTATTATAATGTACAGAACTGTGTTGTATTTATATTGTATCTGCAGACTGTTAAAGTTGGTACAAAGATGTTGTAGAATACAGAATGTTTACAAACACTTGTCTGGTGTCCTTGTTTACTATAATGTTACTGATTTTGTATTCTATTGAATTGGCTCATAAAAGAGAGATCATTTGCATTGGTTAAATTTTAGTGCCATCTCTGATTGGGCCTTTGTCCCTCTCGGAGGCTTGATTAGCCTCGTTCTCTTAGGCCGGGGAGCCCAAGGCATGACGTACACCCCCCCCCCCCCCTTTCCCTGGGGAGGGGCGTGGCTAACATCCTGTCTGCCGGCAGGTCATCCCCATCTACCTGGATGATGGAGGGGACAGGGGGAGTGAAACAAAAAAAAAAAATGTGGCACCTACATGCAGTAACAGCGATCATGCCAAATTAACAAAACATTTAAAAAAGAGAGGGAAAGGCCAACCCGGAGCAGCAGTGGACGAGAGAGGAGAAAAAACCCACTTAGTCGTCGGTTCTCCGATACGCCGTAGCTTAGTCCTCGGCCACTGCTCCAATGGACGACAGCCACACCTCCCCGGGAGGATCGGGGAACAGAAGGGGTCTCCCCAGCCCCTGGCAGCGGTTCTCTCGCTCCAGGCGGTCGGTCGGGAGCCTCTCCCCGCTTGCGGTCGGTGGTCATCACGACCCCGCCGCGTTTAGTGGCTGGTAGGTGTCTCCCCCGCCTGGGGCGTCCTGGCAGTGGCCTTGACTGCTCTAGGCGGTCTGCTAGGAGCCCCTTCTCCCTTCACGGTTGCCGGCTGCTCCGTTGGGGTGGACGGTAGTGGCGAGAACTCCATTACGGCGCATCCCTCCTCCTTCCCGTGTTTCGGCACCAGTGTAAAGGGATTCATGGAAAGGAGGCGGCGAGAACCGGATTGACAATATAAATAATATAAACCATGTAAAAAATAAAATTATACATTTTTTTTTTACTTTGATCTCTGAAGTTATTTCCACAACTTTTTTGTATTTATTTGTATTAATTATTTAGATTATTACTTATTTTGTTTTGATTAGTTGCACGCTCGAAAACAAGATGAGTAAAAAAATAAACAGAAATAACTGTACATGTCATAGAAGTGCTGTTACAGACAAGGGTTTGAAATGTGTAAATAAAAATGTGTGTATATTTAATTTGTAAAACAGTATAGAGTCAAACCATTTCACATAGGCCTAATTTAATAAAAGATTAAAGATTGATACCTTTTAATGGTATTTCTTGACTATTTGAAATTCTTTTCATGACTGAAGAGTCCAGGGAACATGTTTGTCAGCATATTTTGATAATGACCCTGTTACTGTTACGTGATGATATTAATTTTGTACTTTTATGTGTCTCACAACGTTGCATTTTGATTTGCAGTTAGGTAAGGTCAACCGAAATAATGCAACCAAAATAAAATATATTTATAATATTAATGTGTTTGATTTGGACTGTAAAATCTGCATATTACATGGAATGCTGCTATTATAACACCGCATTTGTAAATCTAATTTAAAGTTTTTATTTTATTTATTTAGTTTAGAAATCTACAGGAACCATAAGCATTACAAATGTGTTCTTACATGAATGGATTATGTGAATGACATGAATTCAATGTTGCTCACAGTCCTTCAGCAATGCTTAAAAAAAAAACCTAGGGTGGAGTATTATAAGTGTGGGCGGGGCACGGGTGGACTATTATAAGTGTGGGGTAGTGGGCGTGTCTAGGGTGGAGTATGATAAGTGTGGGTGGTCTAGAGTGGAGTATTATAAGTGTGGGTGGAGCGTGGGTAGTGGGCGGGTCTATGGTGGACTATTATAAGTGTGGGCGTGTCTAGGGTGGACTATTACAAGTGTGGGCGGAGCGTGTGGGAGTGGGATCTAGAGTGGAGTATTATAAGTGTGGGCTAGTGGGCAGGTTTAAGGTAGAGTGTTATATGTGTGGGCGGGGCCCGGGTGGAGAACTGTCAATGTGGGCGGAGTCTCCGTGTGTCCAGCGCTTGAGTGAGAGCCGCTATATGGCGTGTTGTTGAGGCTTAAAGCCTGATACAGTGTATCCAGCCGCGCTCATTAACTATCGTTTATTCTACCTCAGACCGAATTATTTATAACCTTATTTCATTGACTGATTTTAGGATTTTGAGCTATAAAGTCGTAGTAAAACTTGTGCGCTTGTTTGCCCCGGTTACCCTTGCCCGACACGCCGCTGATGATGCACACCTCACAGAAGGACACCACTTACACCAAGATCTTCGTCGGAGGTCTTCCGTATCACACCACCGACTCAAGTCTCAGGAAATACTTTGAAGTGTTTGGAGAAATCGAGGAAGCTGTTGTCATTACAGACAGACAAACGGGAAAATCCAGAGGCTATGGATTTGTAAGTCTGTCTGTCTTACCTGTCTGTCTGTCTGTCTGGATATGCATAGACAGACAGACAGACTAGACAGTCATATATCTGTTTGTCTGTACAGACCAGAGGGGTAGATTTAGGGAGGCATGGGAGGGACGTGTCCACATATAAAATACTTTATACTGTGTTTTTCATTTCTTTTTAATGACTAGCAACGTTTCTTAGTGTAATTAAATATGTGTCAATTATTGTCCTTCTGAAGAGACACATAAAGGTGATGTCACGTGGCATCTGTACATTTCTCAGAGCTGCTCCAGTCACAGTCATTTGTGATTATTGAATAAAGATTTTTTAAATAATTTTCTGGAGATTTCACGGGCAGATTTCATCCACCCATTGAAATAAATAGATTTAATCAAGCATATATTGTGTACAAACAGATAGACAGAAATCTCTCTGTCTGTATGTATGTCTACCTATCTGTCTGTCTATCTATCTATCTCTCTGTCTGTCTGTCTGCCTACCTATCTTTCTATCTCTCTGTCTTTCTGTCTGTCTGTCTATCTATCAATCTGTTTGTCTCTGTCTGTCATTCTGTCTATCTGCCTGTCTGTATGTCTATCTATCTATCTCTCTGTCTGTCTGCCTACCTATCTTTCTATCTCTCTGTCTTTCTGTCTGTCTGTCTACCTATCTATCTGTCTGTCATTCTGTCTGTCTGCCTGTCTGTATGTCTACCTACCTATCTGTCTGTCTGTCTGCCTATCTTTCTGTCTGTCTGTCTATCTATCTATCTCTCTGTCTGTCTGTCTGTCTACCTATCTGTCTGTCTATCTATCTATCTCTCTGTCTGTCTGTCTGTCTGCCTACCTATCTTTCTATCTCTCTGTCTTTCTGTCTGTCTGTCTATCTATCAATCTGTTTGTCTCTGTCTGTCTACCTATCTATCTGTCTGTCATTCTGTCTGTCTGCCTGTCTGTATGTCTACCTACCTATCTGTCTGTCTGTCTGCCTATCTTTCTGTCTGTCTGTCTATCTATCTATCTCTCTGTCTGTCTGTCTGTCTGTCTGCCTACCTATCTATCTCTCTGTCTGTCTGTCTGTTTACCTATCTGTCTGTCTATCTATCTATCTCTCTGTCTGTCTGTCTACCTATCTGTCTGTCTATCTATCTATCTCTCTGTCTGTCTGTCTGTCTGTCTGCCTACCTATCTATCTCTCTGTCTGTCTGTCTGTCTACCTATCTGTCTGTCTATCTATCTATCTCTCTGTCTTTCTGTCTGTCTGTCTATCTATCAATCTGTCTGTCTGTCTACCTATCTGTCTGTCTATCTATCTATCTCTCTGTCTGTCTGTCTACCTATCTGTCTGTCTATCTATCTATCTCTCTGTCTGTCTGTCTGTCTGTCTGCCTACCTATCTATCTCTCTGTCTGTCTGTCTGTCTACCTATCTGTCTGTCTATCTATCTATCTCTCTGTCTGTCTGTCTGTCTGCCTACCTATCTTTCTATCTCTCTGTCTTTCTGTCTGTCTGTCTGTCTATCTATCAATCTGTTTGTCTCTGTCTGTCTACCTATCTATCTGTCTGTCATTCTGTCTGTCTGCCTGTCTGTATGTCTACCTACCTATCTGTCTGTCTGTCTGCCTATCTTTCTGTCTACCTATCTTTCTGTCTGTCTGCCTGTCTGTATGTCTATCTGTCTGTCTACCTATCTCTCTGTCTGTCTATCTATCTCTCTGTCTGTCTGTCTACCTATCTCTCTGTCTGTCTATCTATCTCTCTGTCTGTCTGTCTACCTATCTTTCTGTCTGTCTGTCTGTATGTCTACCTACCTATCTCTCTGTCTGTCTGTCTGCATGTCTACCTACCTATCTCTCTGTCTGTCTGTCTGCATGTCTACCTACCTATCTATCTTTCTGTCTGTCTGTCTGTCTGCATGTCTACCTACCTATCTATCTTTCTGTCTGTCTGCCTGTCTGTATGTCTATCTGTCTGTCTACCTATCTATCTGTCTGTCTTTCTGTCTGTCTGCCTGTCTGTATGTCTATCTGTCTGTCTACCTATCTATCTATCACTCTGTCTGACTTTCTGTCTGTCTACCTTGCTGTCTATCTATCAATATGTTTGTCTCTGTCTGTCTGTCTGTCTTTGTTTCTGTATGACCATCTATCTGTCTGTCCCATTTAAATTTAATAGCTTTCACTATCTATCTATAAATCTGTCTGTCTATCTGTCTACCTCTTTGTCTATACATCAATGTATTTGTCTTTCTACCTTCTGTTTGTCTCTGTCTGTCTGTATAACCATCTATCTGTCTGTCCCATTTATGTTTTTATAGCTTTCGCTTTTACTACATTATTTATCCTGTAAGTATGCATACTTCTCCTCATCTATGTGTAGGTGACAATGGCTGACCGTTCAGCAGCAGAGAGAGCGTGTAAAGACCCCAACCCTATCATAGATGGCAGGAAAGCCAACGTGAATCTGGCCTACCTAGGGGCCAAGCCACGGATCATGCAGCCTGGTAAGGGGTCGTTCAACGCAGACTAAACGTTTCATGCTGCAGACAGTCCTCCTGTTGAGAACTCATGTGATCATGTTCTAATTCACTTTGGTTTCTGAATAGGACGAATCCTTGTGTGAATAATCTGAGATAACACACAGTGAATACAGAAACGCTTTTGTAAAAGAATGTAACATTTGGGTTTCGGATGTAAAAATCAAATATATATGAGACACTTGAGCACTGACGTTAATTAATGATAGGGAGCAACAGGGAAAAGGCACCCTTAAAGAAACAGTGCTCTTTTTCTGGTTGCAAAGTGTATCCATATTGAATTTATACCCCCCGGGTCTGTAGCCCCATTGTAGCCTAAATGTTTCCGTTGAAGCCATAGTGTGATTTCAACTTAATTTTTACAGAAATGGTTTTTAATTGTCAAAATCCTGGTGGAAAACATCCCATAATCCTGAAGAGATATCAAGCAATCAATAGCAACGTTTCCACTATCGGGGCAAATGATGGCGTGCCAGGGCCAGTTGCGTTCCCACTGTCACTTCCGGGGCTTCATCTTGCCTTCTCGGGGCTTTCTCGGGGGCCATTTACCCATGGGCTAAACAAGTCCACCTGGGGATTGAGGCAGGGTTAATGTCAAAGGCGGAGTTTCGCCGAACTTGCCAGGTTGTGTATCTAGCACACAACGGTACAGGCACAGTACAAATCCGCTAAAATGCACAATGGACGAACAGGAACTTTCCATGGTTCGAGATCATGGATGGTGTGGAGATCTGGGACATCGTCCCGCTGTTAGCGGATAAACCACTCGGGACACCATGGTAGTTACAGTCGTTGAGTTGTCAACGGGAACTTATATTGCTAGCTAGCTAATGTTTACATTCCATATAAACTCTATATTCCAGTTAAATCGATAACATGATCCCTTGAGTTTCCCTCTTGCTTGTGAAATGGGCAGGGTGACGTTTGCATTAGGGCGGATTTAGGGAAACGCTGCGGGGCTATTCGCCCGATGGTGGGAACGCAGATCGATTTTGGTCTTAAGGTCCGAGACTGGCTAGTTTATAGCCCTGGCTCGCTCTGGCCTGATAGTGGAGAAGCAGCTGTGCTGGGTCTCCTTGGCACATTCATTAGCATTAATAGCCTCGTTTCCACTATTGGGCTAAATGATGGTGTGCTAGTGCGTGCCAGGGCCAGCTGCGTTATCACTGTCACTTTCGAGGCTTCATCGTGCCTCCTCTGGGCTTCCTCGGGGCCAACGCCCAAGCGCCTTTGGCTCGCCGATTACCCTTTGGCCAAAGAAGGCCAAGTAAGGATTGAGGGCAGAGTTTCACTGAATGAGGTCTCGCTTGTCACCAAGTAAAGACCACAATAAGCAAACAAATGGCAGCTTGTTCATTTCGAGGGCTAACTAGTCTCCAGAGTCTTACCTCAGCTTGAGCATCCCTCTTGCTTGTGAAACGGGCAGGGTGTGTGACGTTGGCACCAGGGTGACGTATTAAGGGTGGGTTTTAGGGCAATGCTGCTGGGCTATTCACCCAATGGTGGGAATGCAGATCGATTTTGTTCTTGTGGCTTGAGGTCTGAGACTTTTTGACCCCGGCGGGCCAGTTAATAGCCCTGGCTCGCACTGGCCCGATAGTGGAAAAGTGGCTAATGAAGTTGCCTTTAACTACTGCAACTGGATTGTTGAGTCAGTTGACCTTGAAAACCGAATCGGTCTGATTTGTGAATGTATCATTCAGATGGGGCCAATAGTCTCAGACCTCGAGCCACGAGAACAAAATCGATCTGCATTCCCATCATCGGGCAAATACTGCCCTTAAACCCACCCTTAATATTGCGCCCTGGTGCCAACGTCACACACCCCGCCCATTTCACAAGCAAGAGGGATGCTCAAGCTGAGGTATCAGACTCTGGAGACTAGTTAGCCCTCGAAATTAACAAGCTGCCATTTGTCTTTACTAGGTGGAAAGCGATGTTTGATTCAGCTAAACTCCGCCCTCAATCCTTACTTGGCCTTCTTTGGCCCAATGGTAATTGGCGAGGAAGCACGATGAAGCCGCGGATGTGACAGTGGGAACGGAACTGGCCCTGGCACACACTAGCACGTCCTCATTTGGCTGCGCTAGTGGAAATGCGGCTATCAATGCTAATGAATGTGCCAAGGAGAGCCAGCATAGATGTCAATGTTTCAGTGAATAAGGGTTTATTTTCCCACAGGGTTTTCATTTGGTGTCCCTCAGATACACCCGACATTCATCCAGCGACCTTATGGGTAAGTGTGACAACACCATTGATGACTGTATATTATTGTTTGTACAAACTCTCATTAGTTTTAGCCCAAAAGTCTAAATGATCTAATGTAAGAATATGATATTGCTAAATACGTCCGCGTCTTGTTATCTCTAGCCTAATTTCTTCCATTGTCAGGCCCTCAAAATGTTTCAAATGGCCAAAATGTGTCATTGGTGGTGTTAGCTTTAGCAAGGCGCTATTACTATTGCTCTGACCTTCTTTTAGCGGTTTTCCAAAATCGCTAACCGACCTCCACCACAACTTTGGTGCGTGTCTTGCCCTGTTTGTCGTACACCCGTGAGTGAGGCATCAAATCGACCAGCTTCGTGAGACGAGGTGTGCTATGACTTTTATAAGCGATCGGACGTACGATGTTCATGTGGCAGTCAAAAAAACAGGCGAAAAAATCAGATGAAGTTGACATTGTATAGGGAGTACATGGCTCCCATCTCCGGAACAGAAACCCGTAGGGATATGGGGGTAGCCTCTTATCAACTGGGGTATTAAGGGAAGTTTAGTGACACCCTAGCAACCACCATACAATGTCCTAGCAACCACCCAGAACATCGTAGAGACATGGGGGTGGGCTCTTTTGACTTGGGGAAACCGTACTAAGGCCCTTAGTTGGGCTATCTAGTTTTTTTAAATTACTTTTTCTATCCGAGGCAACATTTGCTCAACCGCATGACATTGGAACGGGACTGTTCGTTCGACTTATGACAGATATGGCAGAGGCGGGAGTGTTTGGGAAACAATTACTGGTTTTCCAATTCCGTTTGGCGGTGCTAGTGGCGCATAAAATGCATACTTCACCTTTATACTGTAGCTAAATCGGCGATGACAAACAATATCATATTCCTACATGCCTTTATATTGTGCGACTAAATATATGAGCAATTTCTGTACACTATAGATGTATTTGTGTGTTATAAAATACTGTTTTTTTGTGTCATAGAGATAGCGAAGATGAGCATTCCTCATTGCTGTATCCGCCACCCTTCCGCCAGGTTATGAGGTGTGTGCGTTCATATTTTATCTTCGTGGTTGTTGTGTCTGTATTGTATTTGCACTGTTGACAACTCCTGAAAAAGTATTTGTCTATCAAGCGTGACTCAACTGTAATATGCCTCTCTCTCTGACAGGCTTTCGATTAAAATAACCTAAGAGGTGAACGAGCTGAACAAAGTCTGCTATGAGCAGAACTCATAAGCTCAAACACGTACAGTCTCAAATGGTGATTAGCTTGCATGTATGTTGTTGTTGTTGTTGTTTTGGAGAGTTAGCTTTGGTGTGCTGTTGGACCTGTCTGAAGTGGGTTTGATAGCTAAAAACAGTGTGCATTTTAATTGTAAGAATTTTGGGAGAAAGTCCAAACTTTGTCTTGGGGTGCCGGGAACACTTTTTCCCCCCTTTTTTGTTTGACAATTTGATGATTACGCACAGCTTGTTTTTATTCATTTGAACAAGATGTTTCTGTGTCTTGTTGTTGATGAGGTCGACGTGTGTCTTTGTTGACTGGCGCACCCTCAAAACAACTCACGGCTTGCATGTTGCAGTGGATCTTTCTCATATGCCTTCCTTATTTTACTAATATATCTTTAGCGTTTACTTTGCTTTTTTTTTTTTTTTACATTCACTTTGTTGAAAACAAACCCAAAGCATATGTGGAGCGGAGGGGTGCGGGGCCGGGCTAGAATGTTGCACGCCTGGTCCCCAATCGGCCTGATGGGCCGCGCGAGGGATAAAGGCGGCCGGTGACGATGGTTCGAGAGAGAGAGAATTACGGGCATGTCCGTCATGTGTGTGTGTACGTCATGTGTGTGCGTACGTCCCACAAGTACGGCAACAAACGCACTTCGTACTTGTGGGGGGCGGGGGTCATTTTAACCTTTATGTTGGCATTAGGTTCTCTCTTCTTCTGACCAGGGAGCTCCCTCTTGGTCGCTTCACTGTCCGACTGTGGGGGGGCACGAGGAAAAACTAGGGGGGCAATGCCCCCTTGGCCCTCCACTTAGACCCGACTATGATTCTGACATATTTCAGAATGCAACAAATGGAAAATACAAGCAACCACCATAATAAACAAGAAAAGTGGACGGACAAGTACGCGTTCATTTGCTCTCATAGAGTATGTTTAAGTCTAAAAGAGGACCACAGAAAGCAGCTGCTGCGTTGCACGTTAGCTTGGAACGCAATAACATAATGCGCCATTCAGGCCGCGAGACAACAGGTGTTCAGAGGGTCAGCCGGCCCGAGAGATTAGCCCCTCTGTTTCTGTGATTTACAAAGTGCCTTAAATTAACCCTGAACTTTGGTGACCTCCAAACGTCCGGGACATGCAGACATGCATATCTTCATAACGAGCAAGTTGCCCCCTGCTGCTTGGTAACAGGGGTATATTTAACCACCCTCGGGTATTATTATGTTCATATTAACAAGTATGCGTCTAGATCAATTGTTTTCAGGATCATGAGTAACATTCGTTCAGTCAAATGTGTCCAAACGTTTGATTCGGGGGTGTTCATGAATACACTTTTTTGAGATGTACTATACACATATTACATTTGTTTCAAGGGACCGTTTGGCCTTTAAAGGTTCACAGTAAAGCAGAGAGCAAGTGTGTTTGTTCATGTCCTTTTAAGACGACAAGGGCAGCAGAAAATAGCCTCAGCGCAGCCTGTGCTGTCACTCCAGATGATTGACAGTAAGGAATGGGGTGATAGAGACTATGAACTCATCTATGGACACATTTAACACCAACACCTGTTGTTTTTGCATGTTTGTAGGACAGGACTGATTTCAGCCATGGGGAAATAAAGTATAATCTGCCCGGCAACAAAGACTGTTCTTAAAGGTGAAGTGCATCATTTCTGTCCTACTAGAGGTACCAAACAGAATTGCAATTTTGTTGTTGTTGTTGAGCACCCCGACAGGACAGGGCGTAACAACACTGGCTTAACCAATGGGGTGAGTTTGGGGTGTGGCTACATTCTTCCCCAACCAATAGAAGACAGCGTGAGTGTTCATTATTTTTGCAATTCTGCCGCAAATCTGAAATGACACACTTTACCTTTGTGTTCGTTTGAGAGGCTGTAAATTACCATCATTTTAAAGTTAAAAAAGTGTCAAAATGATACAGGAAATAAATGTTAATTTGTTAATATATATACAGGTAAAAAATGTATATATATTAACAAATTAACAAATTATAAAAAAATTTTTTTAATCAAATTAATTACATGGTTTGCTGATTAATTAATCAAGTTAATTGCAATATATCGCATATACAGTATAGTTAAATATTCAATATATAATGATGAAGTAATTATAAATAGTTATATTTAAATAAATACAAATAATAAGGGGGGGTCTGTGTATCTCAACGAGTATCAACACTGACTATCACACCTGGAGTCGCGAGTTCGAATCCAGGGCATGCTGAGTGACTCCAGTCAGGTCTCCTTAGCAACCAAATTGGCCCGGTTGCTAGGGAGGGTAGAGTCACATGGGGTAACCTCCTCGTGGTCACTATAATGTGGTTCTTGCTCTCGGTGGGGTGTGTGGTGAGTTGTGCGTGGATGCCGCGGAGAATAGCGTGAAGCCTCCACACGCGCTACATCTCCACGGTAACGCACTCAACAAGTCACGTGATGTCCTCCCTAGCAACCGGGCCAATTTGGTTGCTAAGGAGACCTGGCTGGAGTCACTCAGCATGCCCTGGATTCGAACTCGCGACTCCAGGTGTGATAGTCATTGAATCCCAGGCCCCTGCGCACATTTCTTTTACGCATAATAAAATCGCACCGAACTTGCGCATTAAATCGACAACGCAAATTTTTACATATTGTAAAAAAAAAAATATTGAAAAGAAAAGTTTTATAGTTAAGTTTATTTAATAATAATAATCATTTAATAATATAAACGTTAGCGAACTGTAAAATATACAAGCATCAAAAATTACATCCCGCAAAGTCTGAAACATGGTCGCCGTATTTTTTACGGTAAATTTCTGGCAACCACAGCTGACCGAATTTTACCGTAAATGTAACAGTTTTCTACAGTGTTGTATCAGTGCAAGTTCCGATGTAACATTTAATATAAACAGATTCAAATAAATAGAGTTACTCTGTCACAATAATGACAATCAGCAAAGCATCACCAGTGAGAACAAACTCAAATGTGAGGATGCATTACGGTAATGACAGTTTTGAGGGAAAAGTGCGTAATTGTCATGAAAATAACAAAATATCTAAATGATCCTAATGTAGAATATGCTTCGTTTTATGTATACAAAATATTATTCTTTTATATAATGACTTTTCCTTCTGATTTTGGGGTGAAATGTGTTTTTTAAACGTAGAAAGGTTATCGTTATCGAAGAGCGAAAGACTTGCAATCTTCAGTGGTTGTGTGTTTGTACGTTGTGTTTTGTGTGCAGTGTGTGAGTGAGTTTGGTTTCTTTCATGCGCGGTTTTGTGTGTGCGCGTGTGCGACTTAACTGAACATGTCTCGCGGTTTCTTTCAAATATTGTTTTGTGTTGCTGTGTGACGGTAACACTCACCCTGTTTTTTGGATTGGTGTCATAATTGTGCTGTATTCTCCTAATGGAGTTTTTGGGAGTTTTGGGATTTTTCTCTGCTGTGGTGTTGATCGGTTTGCTTAGATATTCACAGTCATTCTTGTTATAACTGACTGTGTGGTGAGGTGATACAAGTATGTGAACTTTTAATCGAATACTGAGTTTGCACATGAAATGGGTTTGCCATGATAGCAATAAAGCAAAAGCATTCTTTAAATGGTTAATTCCTTGGATTAGCAGCAGCATATAACTGTTGACACACCACCAGTCAAGAGTTTGGATGCACCTACTCATTCTATATAACTATTGAATAATAGTGAAGTTGGGGTCGTTGACGTATAAGATTGTCCAAGGTGATAAAAATGAGTTTAACATTTAAAATGGGCATTTCAAGGTTGTAGACATGTAATCCTGTAATGTAGTCCAGTTCATGCATTTTTTTAAACATATTTATAGCATTTTATTTGCCCAAAAATCAATTTAATGGTTTACAATTGTCATGTGGTGTAACCATTAAGTAAAAGGTATTAAAATAGTTTCCTCATATCTTCAATAAATGAGTGTACACAACAATCATTAATTTATAAAAAAGTTTTCAAACGTATTTTTTAAGATATAAATGTAAAAAAAAATATATATATATATATATATATATACACTCACCTAAAGGATTATTAGGAACACCTGTTCAATTTCTCATTAATGCAATTATCTAATCAACCAATCACATGGCAGTTGCTTCAATGCATTTAGGGGTGTGGTCCTGGTCAAGACAATCTCCTGAACTCCAAACTGAATGTCAGAATGGGAAAGAAAGGTGATTTAAGCAATTTTGAGCGTGGCATGGTTGTTGGTGCCAGACGGGCCGGTCTGAGTATTTCACAATCTGCTCAGTTACTGGGATTTTCACGCACAACCATTTCTAGGGTTTACAAAGAATGGTGTGAAAAGGGAAAAACATCCAGTATGCGGCAGTCCTGTGGGTGAAAATGCCTTGTTGATGCTAGAGGTCAGAGGAGAATGGGCCGACTGATTCAAGCTGATAGAAGAGCAACTTTGCCTGAAATAACCACTCGTTACAACCGAGGTATGCAGCAAAGCATTTGTGAAGCCACAACACGCACAACCTTGAGGCGGATGGGCTACAACAGCAGAAGACCCCACCGGTACCACTCATCTCCACTACAAATAGGAAAAAGAGGCTACAATTTGCAAGAGCTCACCAAAATTGGACAGTTGAAGACTGGAAAAATGTTGCCTGGTCTGATGAGTCTCGATTTCTGTTGAGACATTCAGATGGTCGAGTCAGAATTTGGCGTAAACAGAATGAGAACATGGATCCATCATGCCTTGTTACCACTGTGCAGGCTGGTGGTGGTGGTGTAATGGTGTGGGGGATGTTTTCTTGGCACACTTTAGGCCCCTTAGTGCCAATTGGGCATCGTTTAAATGCCACGGCCTACCTGAGCATTGTTTCTGACCATGTCCATCCCTTTATGGCCACCATGTACCCATCCTCTGATGGCTACTTCCAGCAGGATAATGCACCATGTCACAAAGCTCGAATCATTTCAAATTGGTTTCTTGAACATGACAATGAGTTCACTGTACTAAAATGGCCCCCACAGTCACCAGATCTCAACCCAATAGAGCATCTTTGGGATGTGGTGGAACGGGAGCTTCAGTGCCCTGGATGTGCATCCCACAAATCTCCATCAACTGCAAGATGCTATCCTATCAATATGGGCCAACATTTCTAAAGAATGCTTTCAGCACCTTGTTGAATCAATGCCACGTAGAATTAAGGCAGTCCTGAAGGCTGAAAGGGGGTCAAACACAGTATTAGTATGGTGTTCCTAATAATCCTTTAGGTGAGTGTATATGTATATATATATATATATATATACATGTATATATATATATATATATATAAAACCGTAAATATTAAACAATACAATAAAAAAAATTTTTTAATTTTTTTTACAAATATGAATTTTTTTGTCAAGAATATCAAGATATTTTTTTTGGGTTACTCCATTTGACCTGAACGTGCCTTTTCATACAAATGAAAAAAAAATAAAATTTTAAAAATTCTCTTTTTTTCTCCGGACGGTCACACCCAGTGTTGGGTAAATACCTTTAAAATAGTAATCCACTACAAATTACTCATTATTTATCGGATTACATTTTTAATGAAGTAGTTAAGTAATCACATTACTAATTACTTTACTTTTAAGTTACTTTATAAAATACTTTTCCACTCAACAAATTCAAAATAATGTCGATATTTCTTGTTCATTGTTACACGCGAGTCATACGCCACAACACTTCACAATGACGCGTTATACGGCCATAATTCATGTGTTCTGCTTAAAATAATATATTAGAAATAAGCATAACTGTATAATGTACTTAAAAATAATCACATTTATTGATAGTTTGTAACTGTAATCGGAGTACAAGAATTTAAAATGTAATGCATTACACTACTATTTAGTTTAAAAGTAATTAAATTACAGTAACTAAGTACTTTGTAATTGGATTACATCCAACACTGGTTACACCACATGACATTTTTTACTTTAAACCCCAGAAAACTGAATACCAAAATGACTTTGAATTCAAATTGAAAATACGTTACTTATACAGTAAATTAAAAAATTGAATAACTTAAAAATGCTGCAAGCGATTGATTTTATTTATTTATAAATTTTTTTTAATGCAAAAATGTTTACTGCTCCCTGAAAAATATTAATGAAATAAGTGTTGTGAGATATCTCACCGGTCTCCGAGACCGCTCTAGACGACTGTCAATCATTTTGCGCGTTCTCATTGTATTTTTTGGCGGCGAATTATTGAGAATATAGTTGCCATTTTTATGCCATGTTGTTCGTAACAGCTGTCAGATGAGGGCGCTATTGTGCTGTTGTTTTTGTCAACAGTTTCTGCTCGTGTCTGTCTCAATAAAGCTTATTTGTTATCTTCGGAGTGGGCAGTTTGGGAAAAGGGGGCGTGGCTAATCCAACGGCTCAGCTTGATAGTTTGCGGGATTTCTAGAACAGCTAAAATCACTTACAGCAACTATTATTTGTTATTTATTTATTTTTATCCCCTTTTCTCACAATTTGGAATGCCCAATTCCCATTACTTTGTAAGTCCTCGTGGTGGCGCGGTTACTCACCTCAATCCGGGTGGCGGAGGACGAATCTCAGTTGCCTCCGCGTCTGAGACCATCAATCCGCGCATCTTATCATGTGTCTTGTTGAGCGTGTTACCGCGGAGACGTAGCACATGTGGAGGCTTCACGCTATTCTCCGCGTCATCCACGCACAACTCACCACACGCCCCACCGAGAGCGAGAACCACATTATAGCGAACACAAGGAGGTTAACCCATGTGACTCTACCCTCCCTAGCAACCGGGCCAATTTGGTTGCTAAGGAGACCTGGCTGGAGTCACTCAGCACGCCCTGGATTCAAACTCGCGACTCCAGGGGTGATAGTCAGCGTCGATACTCGCTGAGATAGCCAGACCTTTCCAGCGAATTATTGAGACTTAATGCTATTTTTATGCCATGTTGTTCATAACAGTTGTCAGCTGGGGGCGCTGTTGTGCTGCTGTTGTTTTTGACAACCGTTTCTGCTAGGTTTTGGATAAAAGGGCGTGTGGCAAATCCAACGGCTCAGAACAGCTTAAAATCACTTACAGCAACTTTAATAGATCCAGATAAAATAAATGACACGCCGTTCACCGGTCATCAAAAATGTGAAATGACACAAATCGATGTGCTGTAGGGAATTATGTAGTTTCCAAAAAGTGATTTTTCCGTCAGCATAACAAAAATCATATTTGTCTATAAAAATAATGGCAAGTATTTAAGCTTCAGCCTTTAGATAAAAACATTTAAAGATCGTTAAAAATATAAATTCAGTCACGTGTGTCCAAACATTTGACTGCTAGTGTAACTGTTGTGAGTCATTCCAAAATGCAGTTGTAAACCTGTGAAGATGTATGTATGTATACCTTTAAACCTTGCACAAATAAGTTAATGTAAACATTCCCTCTTTCCCAGCATGCTCTATTGTGGCAATCCTATTTTAGTAACCTCTTTAGTTCACTGTTGTGTTGTTTTCTAAGGTTGCTTGTAGGGTGGAATTCTTCATTATTCCCTGTGTTTATTTTGGGATTTCTCTGTCCCTCAGGATTCCTGCACATTATGTGTACCCGCAGGCGTTTGTGCAGCCCAGTGTTGTGATCCCTCACATGCAGCCTTCTGCCACTTCCGCTGCAGCCGCAGCGTCTCCGTACCTGGATTACACCGGCGCCGCTTACGCGCAGTACTCCGCAGCTGCTGCAACGGCCGCGGCTGCAGCTTACGAGCAGTATCCGTACGCCGCCTCCCCGGCCGCCACGGGTTACGTCACCACGGCCGGCTATGGTTACATGCAGCAGCCTCTCGCGTCGCCTGCGCCCGGAGCTGCGGCCGCAGCGGCGTTCAGCCAGTATCAGCCACAGCAGCTCCAGACGGACCGCATGCAGTGATGCGCACAGGACGGAAGGAAAGCATGACAATAGCTGGTCGCTAGACCGTTAAGACTGTGTCCGCCAAACAAACTGATATCGTTTTTTATTGTTTCGTTGTTAGCATTATTATTGCTGTTATCGTAATTTTATTTGTAGTATTTAATATTTATTAAGCAAGCTGTAGCGCATCAAACATGACGCAGTGGGTTAAGCTCAATCGACGGCATTTGTGACCATGTTCACTGCCACAAAAATGTATTTTGACTAATCCCTCCATTTCTTAAAATGTAACGTGTCAAAATCTGGGTTGCAGAATACATTTGTGTTCTTTGGGTGAACTATTGGTCTTAACAATAAAGTCCCTACGGTCAAATTGACCCATTTTTATGTTCAATTTCAAAAGCTTGTATTAAAGGCTCTGTTTGCTCTATCTCTCTAATTTTGGTCTTAAACCGTTCGTCTAAGTGCCAGCTAACAATAGAAAAAATATTCTTTCCCTTTATCACCTTCTATTCCAATCTACAGACCTGAAAGGCAGGGGACACCTCAATGCAGCTTCAAAATACTTTTCAAAAGCTTGTATTAATGGCTCTGTTTGCTCCATCTCTACTTTTGGTCTTAAATCGTTCATCTAGGTGTTTCATTATCACCTTATTTCACAATATATAGATCCTAACTCAACCCATAGACATTCAGTCTTTTTTTAGATGCCTTTTAATAGTCCAAATGTTATTATAAGAACATGAGTACATACATACAGACACCCACAAACACTCACTGACAACGGACACAAATGCAAACCCAAAAATGCAGTTCAGCAAAAAAAAACAAAGTATTATAAGGAAATCATCATTTGAATATGTTCCTGAATATTCATGATAAAATGTTATATATCATTGCAGTTGCAAACCTGAGGTTCTTAGCTTTCAAATGACACCAAGATCCCATTTGTAGTCCACTCAGAGGCCGAGATATTCCACAAAACGTGGGGGAATGGGCGTGGCTTCCAAAAAAGAATGGATGTCTATGGGCGGAGTCACAAACCACGTTGGGGCGCCCCCTGCTTTTCAGATCTGTATGTTGTGATAGAAAGTGATAGAATTGTTTTTTGTTAATTTTTTTCAGTGTTTGCTGCCATCTAGTGGAATAATCCTAGACTAAAAGTCGGGAGATATCGCAAACAGCGCATCTATTACAAGCTTTTGAAGCTTTTTTTAACAGGATTTATTTAAGCTGCATTGAGCTGTCCCCTGCCTTTCAGAACTGTATATTGGACGAATACGGTGATAGAGAAAAAAATATTTTGCTAGTGTTAGCTGCCACCTAGACGAACGATTTAAGACTAAAAGTAGAGAGATGGAGCAAACGGAGCCTTTAATACAAGCTTTTGAAATTGAGTGAATTAAGTACATCGTAGGGAATCTTTTGTAGCTTTGTGTATAAATACATGCAATTAAAAAATGACATGTGGAGGATTTCATGAAGTTTTAGGGCTAAAACTTGCATTTAAGTTGATGTAAATCAGTGTTAAAAATTCTAAAGGGTCAAATTGATGCATTAGACCAAGGAAGGGTTAAACAATGTATATTTGGACAAGAAAATTAGCATATATTTTTGGGGCTCAGCTGTGTGTAGGGAAGCAAAGTGCCTTAGAGTTCATAACATATATGAATGTACATGTTTTTAATACATTATATAGTCTGTAAAACTGGTCAGAGTGTTTTTTGCTACTCCATTGATGAACGGCATAAATAAATGAAAATGCAAATCCACAAATGCAAAAGTGACTGTTACACCTCAGTGCCTTACTCCAGATAACTCTCATTTAATGCTCATTTTGGTTGTTTTTCTATCTATGTTGAACTGAGTCAGTGGGTTCATGGAAAAGGGGAATTTTGTAGTTTTTCACCAATTTGTACCAAATAAAAACGATTAGCACAACTGAAGAATGTGATTCGGATAAGTGCACAAGTGCATGAGTGTGTTCAGTGATATTGTTCAATATTAGTATGCTTTTAAAACACATCTGTATCTGTTTTACTTCCATGATGGTTGACTGTTTGAGATTATGACATCATTTCAAAGTTATGTAATTAAAGTAACATTCAACATTATTAAAGGGATTGTAACTTGAGTTATGAAGTGAAATGTTTATTAAAAGGCCATATTTAAGAATAGCAGTTTACTTTTAAGTACTGTAAGTTTCATTATCTGTTGATTAATTTATCCTCCTGAAAGTCATTTTTGTACACTTTGCTTGTAGAGTTTGACTCTGTATATTTGAGAACTGATTGAATTATTTTTAGTATGTTGTAGATACTAAATATTGTATTGTCAATCCGATCATTTATTAAAAAACAACTATTGTCTCACTTATTTGCTGTTTACTGTATCATTGTTCCCTTTAATTTAGAGCATTATGCAGTAAATGTGTGCTCACATCTATTACAAATATGCATCCAACACAATTAATAGATGATCAAAAATGAATGGAAATATCTCTTTTAATTATAAAAATGTTTCTGCACTCCCCCTGTGGGCTCAAAGTTGTGACGGTATATTGTGAAGGTCATACAATGGCAGTTTATGGTGAACACCTCTTCAAGCTTCAAAAGAACACAAAAGTATCATTCAGAAGTCTAATTAATTATTCATGAGACTCATTGTATGATTGTTATGAAAGTATCCAATAAGATTTGATGAGAAACTGAAATCTGATGTATTATTTAGTGTAAATGTTCACTGACCGTTGATCTCCTGTGTGTGTTCATGATCGGACACGAGAGCAACAGTTCACGCAGCCCCCTCACGACATTGCGGGCGTTCAAGAGAAAACTCGTTTTATCTAAAAACAGGTCCTCCACAGTGATAGAGACAACAGAACACAACACAACTGCACACAAACCTAATACAGAACCTAATAAACATGTCTCAAGAGTTTTAGTCCAAGAATTGATGCATTTCTATGCCTAGCCTTGTTTTTAGAGGAGAGTTACAGGCAGCCACAGTCACACCGTGTCCTAACCTGATGGCAAACGACTCGTGATAAAAGGTATATTCTCTATGGTGATCAGAGTTTTTGTCCTAACCAGCAGTGATGAGCGACTGGACATTCTATCAATCACTTGTTTTCTATTTTGGCATCGCGCAGGTAACTCCACCTCTGTGAACTGGCAAACATCCAAAAACTGTCACAAAAATAAGGCTGGGCATAGAAGTGCATCAATTCTTGGACTACAAACTCTTGAGATATTTTTAGTAAGTTCTGTTCTGTGTTTTGTGTGCAGTTGTGTTGTGTTCTGTTGTCACTATCACTGTTTAGATAAACATAACGTGTTTTGTCTTGAACGCCCCAATGTCACGAGGCGGCTGCGTGAAATGTTGCTCTTGTGTCCGATCATGAACACACACAGCAGATCAACGGTCAGTGAACATTTACACTAAATAATACATCAGATTTCAGTTTCTCATCAAATCTTATCGTATACTTTCATAACAATCATGAGTCTCATGAATAATTAATTAGAATTCTGAATGATACTTTTGTGTTCTTTTGAAGCTTGAAGAGGTGTCACCATAAACTGCCATTGTGACATCACTGAGCACAACATGTAGGGTCATAACAACACAGGGGTGAGTAAAAAATGACTGAATTTCCATTTTTGGGTGAACTATCCCTTTAAATTCATTCTAAACACTAATTCACCACATTAAAATATACGTATGAATGATTATTATGACTATTTTGTGCTGTTAAAGACAGAATACAATACAATATAACAATACAACAGGACAGAGAATACAAATATACAATAATAATAAAGAGAATAGAAATATAAGTATATATAGAAATACATAATAAGAAATATATATATATATATATAAATACAAATGTGTTATATACAGTGCAATCACTGCAATATTGCAGTTTATAAACAAGCTGCCATCAGAAGGAGATTCGCTCTACTGAAAGGATTTTACACACCAGATTGTTGATATAATCTTTGCATGTACAGTTGAATATTGGGATATTTTGACACAAGTTATGAAGGCTAATTAATCAGAAGGAATACTTTGTAATATATTCCTTAGCTCAACACTGACACCTGCTGAATGAGATGTCATAATAGTTTCAAAAGGTCCCGAACATCAATCAACATTTTTTGTATTATCTCGGATATTATGTCACATTAATGATAATATATATACAGTATATATACACACACACACACACACACACAGAGCACTGGGTAGTAATGGATTACATGTAATCTATATGTAATCGGATTACATAAATCGAGTACTTGTAATTTGATTTAATTACATTTTAAAATACTTGCCATTTGACTTTTTATAGATTACATGAGTACATATTATGAAGGCAACGTCTTAAAATTGTTAATATGTTACTTAATATATTCTTACCCCTAAACGCAATAGTGTCACAGACGAACGTTTTGAGCATGTGCTCCTTTTACGTTACAAACAAGTGTGCCACACAAGCCCTCAAAAGTGAAGCCAAAACGTCTCGATCGCCCCCCGGTGGCTGGTCCTAGTATAGGTCATAAGCCACGCCTCCCCATGTTATTCAACGGGACGTGAGACCAACTAAACTATTAAATTACACTTCATATATCTTTTTTCCAAAGATAGTTTCTGTCATTTACTGTCGTTTCTATCACGTTGATGTCATTTCAAGTGTTTGTTTTCAAAATAAGTTTGTTTTTAGTTATTTGATGCTATAAAAACGCTGCTGTGACATCATGATTGACAGCTGTGATTGACAGGTTCTCTGAGTGAAGTAGTCACTGAAGCACCAACTGACTTTTTTTCGGGATCTTCGGAGGACTGAGGAGATTGGAGCTTTAAATTTAATATCTAAATTTCTATAATTAATTATTTCACACCGTCATAAGTCATAAGTCAAAAGTGCAGGGGCGTGTGCTTGCGATTGATTCAGCAAGAGTGAGGGCGGGACCTTGATTTCGCGGCTTTACTTCCTGCTCACTACTGTGCAGGTCTGGTCCCGAAATCGCAACTGCGCAGACTCAAGTCCCAAGATGTCAGCGCCATATCGGGACACTGGCGGCTTCAGTTCTCACCAATGGAAAAGAGCGAAGGGGCGTCGGCCATCTTTTTTTACAGTCTATGGTTACAACAGTAAGATATGCACCTCAGGTGAGGAACAGGTGATGCACTATTACTGAGTAGTTAGGGTTAAAAATAAAAGAGATCTGAGTCATGGTTTCGGCCTTGTGATGTCATTGTTGTTGATTTCAGGTTCATGACTGTAATGTTTCTATTGTTTTATGCACTTAAAATGAACTAGACTGAAGGGAAGGGAGCGGGTCGCTTTTGCCGGGAAAATCCAAAGGATGTGACGTTTATGCACGCTCCCGAGAGCCTTCTACTGAATCCCATCTGGTTAAGCGGGAACGTGATCGAGCGAAAACTAGAGTGAACATCGGCAGGGCATTTAATTCCTGGAGGACCTTCGTTCGGTTTTGGGGATCAAAACAGACCCTGAATTGGCGTTCTTCTTATGGGACGGGTAATCTTACATGACTGCAAAGCATGTGAAATATAGTGCCATAAGGATTGATCTGTGTTATTTTAGCTAACTTGATCTTGCCCGCTAACGCGGATGAATTGCAAGCTAACTTGCTTCGTAACTTTCAAATAATTTCAACGATCTTCTCTTTATACTAAAAGTCCGTTATACAGGATAAATTTAAGCAAATACGCTGGTTTCTTGATCGTAGTACAACATATGACACACAAAACATGCAGTGCAACAGTAAAGTGTCTGATATAGTCGCTAGTATGTAGCTGTATGTGTGTATCAGTATGCTATCGCTATGTTAGCTGATAAGTAGTTTTCGTTTAGTCTCAACGTTTGTAGTAAAGCATTCATAACTGTCATTTTATTTATGCTACCTCATCTGTCAGCATGATGCCGGTGGATCACGTTCAGTCTCTTTGTACGTTACGTCATTGTTTTGGTCGATGCTCGCGTCTCTATGGAGTGTGTGCACGAGCGCGAGCAACAGGCAGCTGCTGCAGTTCACTGAACGGCCACAGGTGTCACTAATAACAAGCGTTTCTGAAACTTACAACTTTATGTACAATGATTATGTTTTATTTGTTTGGAGAGGCTTTTGGACACTATGAGAAATATTTTTGTAATGTTATAACTTTTGATTGCTTTGTCATATCAGCAAAATTTTTAGGCTGAGAGTCTCAGAATGTATCACAATGTATCTCAGAAGAATGCACGGACTTACTGGATCGGCTGTGTGGTTTTCCTCGTGCCGTACATACAGTTTCGCCGAAAGCCTCCATGGAACATCATTGCTTTGGTGAATCTCTGATCTGATGTTTTAAGATCCACACTTTAAATGACGTTCACAACCCATTTTACTTCCATAATGTGTGAAACCGGATATTCAACTTTACATTGCAACTATATCTTTGGAATAGCGTGCATCAATGAATCATGATCAATAAGCCTGTGAGTGTGCATTAAGATATGGGTCGTTTTGATTTCACATTGACTTTAAAGGGACAGTTCACCCAAAAATAAAGATTCTCTCATCATTTACTCACCCTCATGCCATCCCAGATGTGTTTGTATATCTTTAGAAGAATATTTCAGCTCTGTAGGTTCATAGGATGCCAGTGAATGATGACCAGAACTTTGAAGCTCCAAAAAGCACATAAATGCAGCATAAAAGTCATCAATACGACTCCAGTGGTTTAATCCATGTCTTCTGAAGTGATTCAAACAGTTTTGGATGAGAACAGAACAAACTATAACTTTTTATTTTATTTAAAAAAAAAAATATTAAAATCATGACATCAGCAGTTTCATTGGCCATCGTGATTTCAAGCTTGATTACACTTCCTAGCACCTTCATTTATCATAATTTACTCACCCTCATGTTGTTCTAAACCTATATGCTGTGACTTTTAGTATAGACCACAAAAGGATACATTTTGAACAATCTTTGTGATATTTTTTCATGATCACAAGCTCAAGAAAGGACAAAAAGTGTATGATAAAAGTAGCTTTTGGCATTTCCACGCATGTCGTTTGCCAGTGTTATTATTATTATTATTATTAACAAAAAGCTATCAGATGACTTCAGATGACATGGAATATAGTGTGCAAATCATACTGACTACTTTAATGATACTTCCGTTGTTTTGAACAGTGACATGACGGAGTACATTTACATTTTTGGGTGAAATGTTCCTTTAAACAATGTAATATTTGGACTGGAAATGACCAAATTAATATGTTATTTAATTGAAGTAACTTTCAAGAGTGAATGCTTGAAATTATACATGCAGAATTGTCTTCCAATGATTTATTAAAAGGCCATATTTACAGTACTGTAAGTGTCATTATCTGTAGATTAATGTGTCCTCCTGAAAGTCATTTTTGTAGACTTTACTTTCTGTGCTTGAAAAGTTTGACTCTGTATATTTGTGAATTGATTTATAAATTATTTTTAGCATTTTGAAGAGACAATTGCCAATATTGATCATTAATTTGCTGTGTATTTACTGTATCATTGTTCCATTTAGAGCATTATAAATGTCTGCTCGCCTCTATTAGAAATATGCATCCACAGATAACATATGTATGATTATTATAGCAGTTTATAAACCAGCTACCATCACAAGGTGTATCAGTTAACCTATAAAAAGACTGTTTTTGCACGTCTCATTTGAATATGGAAATATTTTTTGGCACAGTTTACATACAAATGCTGTTATAAATCTGGAAGGGATTATTATTTCAACCAATGGTTTCGTAATATAGACTATTCTAAGAACAGATGTGCAACATTTGGCCATGCATATGTCAGGAATAATGCAAAAAAAAAACTAAATTATGAGCAACACAGTCCTTGTCAACACGGACATCTGCTGGATGAGACGTCATAATACAGTTTACAAATCTGTTACTATTAACCCGCGCCAAAAGTTAAATACTATTTTACTTTAAAGGATATCATTGTGTATTATGAAAACAATGTTAACAAAGGTCTTGAATACATTGTTAACTTATTTATTCTGTTGGCTAAATTTTATATCCATAAGCAAAAATATCTAAATTCACCACCATTATTTAAGTTGTTTAAATTAGAATTTGATTGCTTCATATCATCTTTGAAATTGTTAACAAACAAAAAGTCATTAACGTGTTTAAAAAATTTTGATATCATTTTTGGACCCCCTGCTACAAATTAATTATTTGTTTTTCTCTCTCTTGTTGTGATACATTTGTATGCTATGTATGTTATGTTTACCTGTTCTATCTGCAATAAAAAAAAAAAAAAAAAAAAAACTATTAACCCGCGCCAATCAGCATTATTCATATTGTTTCTCGTGAATAATAAAAACAAAGAAAATGTGTTGCATGATCAACTATAAAACACACAGTACATACTGTCTCATACTGGCGCACTCATCTGCGCTCTGACAAACTTACGGGAACCGCACGAGTCTGAAATAAGGGGCGTGTCCACAAAAAAACATCAATAGCGCGCTTAAAAGTCAAGATTACGACGTTTAGTGAGTCGCGGATATAAAGTTTAATTTTGCTTTCCAGTGCACATCGACAACATGTAAGTTGAAATGGTCAATTCATCACTCTTGAAGAACGAAAGCGTTGCATGTTACGTAATTTGACACCGATGTATCTCTTTTGTTCTCTTGCATTGTGTTCTTTTATCATTTTCACTATTTATTCATTCAGTTTTGTGTGCTTATATAGGAACATTTCAGTTGTTATTTCGAGAGGTTTAATCAAGTTATGGCGTTTTTGGATAAATCGTTGCTTTTGCAGAGTTTGACTTTCTGACACGGCCGAGTTTGAACTGAGCGCAGATTTACTAAAAAGTGACTGAATTTAAAATAACAACGAGACCCACTTGGTTTCCATCGGTCAAATAAAACTGGGAATTAATTAAGGGAAATGTACAAATGTGATGGCCAGGCCTGGAAAAGTCGTACAAGTTAATAAAATCTTTAAAGTTGTAATAATTCTAATAATGAAGTAATGAAAATTAATACCGTTTTAGAGCTATATATATATATATATACACACACACACACACACGCACACACAGAGTTGAAGTCAGTAGTATACATCTACTTAGGTTTAAGTCATTAAAAACTCCACAGATTTCATATTAGCAAACTATAGTTTTGGTAAGTTGTTTAGGACATCTACTTTGTGCATGACAGGAGTCATTTTACAGACCGATATCATCACTTTTAATTGACTATAATCACAGTTCCAGTGGATCAGAAGTTTACATACACTAAGATAACTGTGCCTTTAAGCAGCTTGGAAAATTCCAGAAAATTATGTCAAGCCTTTAGACAATTAGCCACTTAGCTTCCGATAGGAGGTGTACTGAATTGGAGGTGTACCTTCAATCTCAGTGCCTCTTTGCTTGACATCATGGGACAATCTAAAGAAATCAGCCAAGACCTCAGAAAAATAATTGTGGACTTACACAAGTCTGGTTTAGCTTTGGGAGCAATTTCCAGATGCCTCAATGTACCACGTTCATCTGTACAAACAATAGTACACAAGTATAAACATGTTCATCTTTACAAACAAAAGTGCACAAGTATAAACACGCTCATCTTTACATACAATAGTATGCAAGCATGCATAACCACCATGGGACCACACAGCCATCATACCGCTCAGGAAGGAGACCATTCTGTCTCCAAGAGATGAACGTAGTTTGTGCGAAAAGTGCAAATCAATCCCAGAACAACAGCAAAGGACCTTGTGAAGATGCTGGAGGAAACAGGTGGACGAGTATCTAGATCCACAGCAAAATGAGTCCTATATCAACATAACATGAAAGGCTACATATGTATTGTTCTAAGACTACTAATTTGCATTAAGTTTTATTACAACTTTAAATATTTTGTAGATGTTGAGCAAACCTCAACATTTTAATTGATACATACTTAACATTTTCAACATATAGATATTTTACAGAACTGAGATCCAAACATGGCACAAAATAAAGATGGGTACACTCGATTTGAAAACCCACAACATGCCACTACCATGGGTCAGCCTGCCCCTCCAGGGTTTATGATGCCCCCTTCTTATGAAGCTGGCATGGATTATGGAGGAATAGGAGCTGGCGCACCTGTCGGTGTACCTACCGGCACTCCATATCCACCACCAACCGCTGTTGGGAATCCTATGTATGGGCAGGGGATGCCTGGATATCCACAAACACCATATCCTCGAGCAGTTCCTTATATTGCATATGGTAAGAAACACTCCAACTCTGCATGAAGGGAGTTTTGGTAGATGATATTTGATAACATCTCACCTGTTTTGTCTTGTAAAAGGGCCAGTGAGCGTGCCAGTGCAAAGTGAGCCGCCTCCAGAATATGAAAATGAGAAGTTTACCATGTCTGGGTTTGATGACAAAACCATCAGAAGGGTTTTTATTCGAAAGGTAATATACAGTAGGTAGATATGGAGTAAGGTTTGACACGTATAATATTATACAACATGTTAACATTGAATGGTATGACCAAAATCTATAAATTGTATATTGTATAACTATATGAAATAGTTATTTTAGCTGGAAATTACTATATACAGTGGCAAGAAAAGTATGTGAACCATACTTGGAATTACCTGCATTTGTGTTTAAATGTGTCTTAAAATCTGGTTTGATCTTCATCTTAGTTACAATAATGAACAAACACAATCTGATTTAATTAATAACACAAACATTATTGTATTGTTCTTGTGCACATTGAATACATCATTCAAACATTCACAGTGTAGGCTGTAAAAAGTATGTGAACCCCATAGGCTAATAACATCAACAAAAGCTAATTAGATGAGTTGGCAAACCTGGCATCCAATTATGAATGAGATTGGAGGTGTGGGTTAGAGCTGCTTGACTTTGTATTCACAAGAAGCATCTGCTGACATGGGCCATGCCTTGCATAAAAGAGATCTCAGAAGACCTACGATCAAGAATGGTTGCTTTGCATAAAGCTGGAAAGGGTTATAAAGTTATCTGGAAGAGTTTAGATATTCATCTGTCCACAGTGAGACAAACTGTCTATAAATGGAGATGATTTAGTACTATAGGTACTCTCACTAGAAGTGGCCGTTAGATATTCATCTGTCCACAGTTAGACAAACTGTCTATAAATGGAGATGATTTAGTACTATAGGTACTCTCACTAGAAGTGGCCGTTAGATATTCATCTGTCCACAGTTAGACAAACTGTCTATAAATGGAGATGATTTAGTACTATATTTACTCTCTCTAGAAGTGGCCGTTAGATATTCATCTGTCCACAGTTAGACAAACTGTCTATAAATGGAGGTGATTTAGTACTATAGGTACTCTCACTAGAAGTGGCCGTTAGATATTCATCTGTCCACAGTGAGACAAACTGTCTATAAATGGAGATGATTTAGTACTATAGGTACTCTCACTAGAAGTGGCCGTTAGATATTCATCTGTCCACAGTTAGACAAACTGTCTATAAATGGAGATGATTTAGTACTATAGGTACTCCCACTAGAAGTGGCCGTTAGATATTCATCTGTCCACAGTTAGACAAACTGTCTATAAATGGAGGTGATTTAGTACTATAGGTACTCTCACTAGAAGTGGCCGTTAGATATTCATCTGTCCACAGTGAGACAAACTGTCTATAAATGGAGATGATTTAGTACTATAGGTACTCTCACTAGAAGTGGCCGTTAGATATTCATCTGTCCACAGTTATGGCGCTTTTCCACTACACAGTACCTGCTCGACTCAGCTCAACTCGCCTCGACTCACCTCGCCGGTTCGCTCGCCCGCTTTCCATTGCAGACAGTACCGCCACAAATAGTACCCGGTCGCCATAGCGACGCCACGAGGAAACTGCCGTGACGTAATCTTATACGCCGACACATATCCGCCACCCACACACACAGGACAATGGAGGAAATCGAGTGTATGCTGTTTCTTATCCTCGGATGTGGCTGTTTCTCACAGCAAGAAGACAAACGCTGTTTCATGAGAGGCTGAGGGCAGCAAAACTAAACACTGCTGAAAAAAACAGGAGAGTTTGGGAATTACTACAGAGTTCAGACTACTGAGATCTAATCCGTTGTTCAAAGCCGACGCAAGAGGGTAAGTTATGCCAACATAGCTAACGCTTGCATATGTGTAAATACTATACTATATGCAAAGTATTTAATCAACTTTATAGCTACCAGTATCACGCACTAAAATGTGCATGGTTTATGTGTTTCAGATCTGTTTAGCTTTGCAAAGTCGCCGCTGCAGACCCTCTGTTTGGGCTTTCAACCGAAGCTACCGAGTGGTGGGATGTTATTGTTCCTGGTTTCACAAACGCCAAGAGTGGGTTCAGAACTTCAGAATGTCGGAAGAAACATTCATATATTTGTACAACAAACTGCGCCCAGTGATGGAGAGACAAGACACAAGCTTCCGCAAGTGTGTTCCTCTAAAGAAGAGAGTGGCCATCGCGACTATGGAAGCTTGCGACCGGTTCAGAGTACAGAACTATCGGCCATCTTTTTCGAGTAAGCATAACAACTGTTTGCCGGTGTGTTCAAGAGTTCACTGCTGCTGCAGAAACGCTTGTTGGTTCCCTAACAAACCGCTACTCCAGACCAGGAGAAGTTTGAAGAAATGGCTGCCTACATTGAGAACAGATGGGGCTCCCGCAGTGTGTTGGTGCTATTGATGGATCACACATACCCATTTTGGCACCACAGGAGTACCACTGTGACTATTTCAACCGTAAAGGCTGGCACTCCATCGCCCTTCAAGGTGTTGTAGATGGAAAAGGACTGTTCTGGAACGTGTTTGCAGGACTGCCTGGCAGCTTGCATGATGCTCGTGTTTTAAGACTGTCCACATTGTGGGAGTTGGCCAGCCGTGGCAACCACTTTCCAGCTTACACCAGGAATATTGGTGGGGTGGATGTTGCCTACTACATCCTGGGAGATTCTGCCTATCCCCTGCAGAACTGGCTCCTAAAGCCATTCACTGACACTGGACGGCTGACAGTAGAACAGCAGATCTACAACAAGAAAATATGTGGAGCACGGGTAGTGGTTGAAAACGCTTTTGGTAGACTGAAGGGAAGGTGGCGCTGCCTCATGAAAAGAAATGACTGTGATGTTACAATTGTGAAATCTATGATTCTTACTTGCTGTGCTTTGCATAACCTTTGTGAGAGTCACGGAGAGGACTATGACAATGACTGGGATGCACCTGCAGCAGCAGAGCCTGTGGTGGCAGTGGCACAGGGTGTTGAGGAGGAGGGCAGAGATGTACGAGAGGGTCTGATGCGTATTTTAATTACTAAATAAATACATTATCATTAAATATGTTGTCTCTGCTGTTTTTCATTAAAGGTTATCACAGTATACAATCTGAAAATACTTGTTCAAACCCTTGTAAAAAGCAAACCATCAAAAAAGACACTGTTTGTAATAAGTTTCAAAAAGGTTTTATTTAAACACGCATACAAATAGAAAAATTATAATACAAATATAAATTCACACATCAAACTATATACATATGTTACATGTAGTGCAAACATTAAATTTGAATAAACAAAGGGGTTTCAGTCCAGGGGCGGTGGAACAGCATCCCACCGGTTCAGTGCCTGGACAAGCTGGCCCAGGGTTCCCAGAAAGGCCTTGTTGAAGGACGACGCTGCAGCAATCTCCTTCTCCTTAAAGCCGCTCGAAGTTCTCGGCATGTGCTGCATCATCGAAAGTGCCATCTGTAAATGGCGCCCCGCTGTGCCCGGTTCAACTCCAGCTGCTCGACATCCGATGTCTGCATCTCCCTCAGGACAGTCAGATGCTCCTGTTCCCTCTTTCGCTTCCTCCGCCCTGGCCAAAAAATAATTACAATGAATGAGTTATAAAGAAAAACGGACAAGTCACATTTCATTCAAAGGGGTTGTGTGTGTTTTAAATTGTTCACATGTATTATCATTACAGCTGCTACACAAAAAAAGACAAGCCCACAACTTACTATTACGTATATAGTATATGTAACGACTTAACATCTGAGCCCAACTATTTTAGTAAATGTCAACTTTAAAATACTATGTGTACAGTATAGGTGTACACTGTGTTCGCCTGAAAAGTTATAAAAATACTGAACAGGTATATTAATGAATCCTGTATTCCCATAACTGGGAATGCTTCCTGTTGTTATGCAAGTAAGTTTACGTTATTAATGAGTAATTGATACGATTAATGATATATTAATAAGTGTGTATAGATTCACAGACAACAGGCTAGAAGGGTTTACTTTTTCTCAATTATACTAACCGGTTGCTGCGGTCTCGTGTCGACGCTGCTGCGGTCTCGTGTCGACGCTGCTGCGGTCTCGTGTCGACGCTGCTGATCTTGTTGGTGTCGATGGTTCTGGTGCCGACGCGGCATCAGTTGGTGTCACTGAACCATTCTCTCTCGTCGAAAATGAATCTTAGATAGAAAGATCATACAAAAGTCAACACAATACTGAAAAATAGCAATGGCAGATAGTTAGCAGCTAGCTAGAGGTAGCAGCAATTGTTTACAGTTTACAGTCTTCGTTGTTATAAGTGAGCTTCAGCTTTTCAAAAGCCAGCCTACAGAAAACATAACTCTCGAGCTGAGTGCTCCTACAGAATTAATGTAATGTAAACTTAAAACACTTACCATCCTCCATCAGCTGACTCCAACAAACTGGTGGCCGAAGTCAAGTCCACCCTCCCTCCCGCTACTCGCCGGTCTATGGTCAGAGATACAGTCCATCTGCTCGCACTCACTTCCAGCTTTTTCGGTTTGAACCACTGCGGCCGCTATGGTCCTTTACAGCTCTGTAGTCACTTTTCAGTTTTTTAACTTTTCCCTACATTGCTGGAAAGTCCTGTTGTAGCCATGTGTGGACAGCAGTTCGGAGATTTCTAAAAACTTTTTCGCTCCTCGTTGCCCCATCAAGCTCTCGCTGGATCCTTTCTTCGGCAACCAAACAAAGAAAAGTCTGCACCTCCTCGCTTGACCACGGCGTATTCTTCAGAGTTGCCATAATAATACTTCTGTAGGCTATATCTGTGCAAACTATTTAACAATGCCGGGTTATTCTGGATACTCCGCCTGGCGCACGCAATGATGACGCAGTGAATAGTGACGATTCTCTCGACCAATCAGCAGTCGGCATTGTTTTTACGCCACATTTTAGTATCGCCTCAGCTCGCTTCAGAACCTCGCCGAGGTGGTACGTAAAAAAGTACCGAAGGTACCGAAAGCAGGTACAGGTACAACTTTTACACAGTGGAAAACCAAACAAAGTCGAGTCGAGTTGAGCTGAGTCGAGCAGGTACTGTGTAGTGGAAAAGCGCCATTAGACAAACTGTCTATAAATGGAGATGATTTAGTACTATAGGTACTCCCACTAGAAGTGGCCGTTAGATATTCATCTGTCCACAGTTAGACAAACTGTCTATAAATGGAGGTGATTTAGTACTATAGGTACTCTCTCTAGAAGTGGCCGTTAGATATTCATCTGTCCACAGTGAGACAAACTGTCTATAAATGGAGATGATTTAGTACTATAGGTACTCTCACTAGAAGTGGCCGTTAGATATTCATCTGTCCACAGTTAGACAAACTGTCTATAAATGGAGGTGATTTAGTACTATAGGTACTCTCACTAGAAGTGGCCGTTAGATATTCATCTGTCCACAGTGAGACAAACTGTCTATAAATGGAGATGATTTAGTACTATAGGTACTCTCACTAGAAGTGGCCAGTTAGATATTCATCTGTCCACAGTTAGACAAACTGTCTATAAATGGAGATGATTTAGTACTATAGGTACTCTCACTAGAAGTGGCCATTAGATATTCATCTGTCCACAGTTAGACAAACTGTCTATAAATGGAGATGATTTAGTACTATAGGTACTCTCACTAGAAGTGGCCGTTAGATATTCATCTGTCCACAGTTAGACAAACTGTCTATAAATGGAGATGATTTAGTACTATAGGTACTCTCACTAGAAGTGGCCAGTTAGATATTCATCTGTCCACAGTGAGACAAACTGTCTATAAATGGAGATGGTTTAGTACTATAGGTACTCTCTCTAGAAGTGGCCGTTAGATATTCATCTGTCCACAGTGAGACAAACTGTCTATAAATGGAGATGGTTTAGTACTATAGGTACTCTCACTAGAAGTGGCCGTTAGATATTCATCTGTCCACAGTTAGACAAACTGTCTATAAATGGAGGTGATTTAGTACTATAGGTACTCTCACTAGAAGTGGCCGTTAGATATTCATCTGTCCACAGTGAGACAAACTGTCTATAAATGGAGGTGATTTAGTACTATAGGTACTCTCACTAGAAGTGGCCATCCAGCCAAGATGACTCAAAGGGAACACCGCAGAATTCTCAATGAGGTCAAAAATAACCCTATTGTGACAGATAAAGACTTGAATGAATCATTGGAACTGGTTAACATCTCTGTTCATGAGTCTACTATACAGGAAACATTAAACAGGTATGGTGTTCATGGCAGGACATCATGAAAACATCATCCCAACGATGAAGTACGTTGGAGGGAGCATCATTATTTAGGGCTGTTTTGCCAATTCAGGGCCTGGACCGCTTGCCATCATCGAGAGAACAGTGAATTCCCAAGTTTATGAAGATATCCTACAGGATAATGTCAGGGTGGCTGTGCACCAGCTGAAAGTAAATCCACTACTGAATGACTTCAAAAAGGAAATCCACCTTTTGGGAGTGTCCCATCAGAGCCCAGACTTTAACCCAATAGAGATGCTGTGGAATGACCTCAAGAGAGCCGTTCACACCAGATATCCTAAGAATATAGCTGAGCTGAAGCAGTTCTGTAAGGAAGAACGGTCCAGAAATCCTTCTGAACGTTGTGCAGGTCTAATCCGCCTCTACCGAAATGCTTGATTGAGGTGATGCTGCCAAAGGAGGATCAGATGGTTCATTTACTTTTTTCACAGCACTGTGAATGTTTAACGGGATGTGTTCAATAAAGACATGATTATAATTGTTTGTGTTTTGTTATCTTAAGCACATTGTGTTTGTCTATACGTGTGACTTCGATGAAGATGAGATCACATTTAATGACCAATTAATGCAGAAAATCAGCAAATTCCAGCTTTATACCGTTCAGAGATTGTCTGTGTTTGTTTACTAGGTATTCACAGTGTTGAGTCTGCAGCTGGCAGTGACGTGCGGCTTTGTGGCTCTCTTTACATTTGAGTCACACACCAAACTGTTTGTACAGAAGAATGCATGGACTTACTGGATCGGCTATGTGGTTTTCCTCGTGCCTTACTTCACCATCATCTGCTGTGGAGAGTTTCGCGAAAGCATCCATGGAACATCATTGCCTTGGTGAACCTCTGATCTGATGTTTTAAGATCCACACTTTAAATGGCGTTCACAACCCATTTTACTTCCATAATGTGTGAAACTGGATATTCAGCTTTACAAACTATACGTTGCAACTATACTGACTTAACAATGTACACCAAAGAGTCATGCGCACTAAGATTGTGAGCGTGCAATACGCAAGTAAATATTGGCAGTATTGATTTCTCTCCTTTCTTGCATTGTGAGGATTTCTTTCATTTCAGACGGTTCTGACTTTGGCCATCTCATACATGGTTGGCGTGATCTCCAGCTTCTACGATACAGATGCAGTCATGATGGCTGTCGGCATTACGGTGTTGGTTTGCTTTACGGTGGTGATGTTCTCTATGCAGGTCAGTATTCATCTCAGTAGGGGTTGGGAATGAAGACCCGCTTCTTTCTAAGATCTGGTTTTATTTTTAAAAAGAAAACAATGATTTTCACATTGTTTCAGCACGGTTGGAAAGGTGCTTTCAAAAGGGCTCTGGGATAAAATGAAAAAGGCACAGGTTAATAGAAGGGTACCAAATTATTTTAAAGACTTAAGATATCCCTCTGAGTACCATTCAGAGTATTATTTATTTATTTTCTCCCCAATTTGGAACGCCCAATTCTCAATGCGCTCCAAGTCCTCGTTGTGGCGTAGGGACTCGCCTCAATCCGGGTAGCGGAGGACGAATCTCAGTTGCCTCCACGTCTGAGACTGTCAATCCGCGCATCTTATCACGTGACATGTAGAGCGTGTTACCGTGGAGACGTAGTGCGTGTGGAGGCTTCACGCTATTCTCCGCGGCATCCACGCACAACTCACCACACGCCCCACCGAGAGCGAGAACCACATTATAGAGACCACGAGGAGGTTACCCCATGTGACTCTACCCTCCCTAGCAACCGGCCCAATTTGGTTGCTAAGGAGACCTGGCTGGAGTCACTCAGGACACCCTGGATTCAAACTCCAGGCGTCAATACTCATTGAGCTACCCAGGCCCCCAACATTAAGGTTTTTTTTAAAAGTTTTTTTTTTGTACTAACAAATATCTTCTGTGTTCTCTATGCACAGACCAAATATGACTTCACATCCTGTTATGGAGTGCTGTTTGTGTGCACCATTGTACTCGTTGTCTTTGGAATCCTGTGCATCTTCATGTACAGCAGGATTCTGAGCCTCATCTACGCTTCGCTGGGTGCACTGGTTTTCACTTGTGTAAGTGACCGGCTCCGTACTACACATTTGTTTAGAAATGCATCCTTTCAACACTGACTACAAAATAACTGAAATAATGTCCCAATTTTCTTGCAGTTCTTGGCTGTGGACACACAAATGCTTCTAGGGAACAAGAAACTCTCTCTGAGTCCGGAGGAATACGTCTTTGCTTCGCTAAATCTATATATGGACATCATCAACATCTTTTTATACATTTTGCAAATCTTCGGAAAAAGCCGCAACTGAAATGCCATTGTCGAAGATCACTGTATAACCAAAATGCATGCCCTAAAGAAACATAAACATGCACTTATTAAAGGGTTAGTTCACCCCAAAATGAAAATCATCCCATAATTGACTCCCCCTCAAGCCATCGTAGGTGTATATGACTTTCTTCATTCAGCCAAACACAATCGGAGTTATATAAAAAAATATATTGCTCTTCCGAGCTTTATAATGGGAGTGAATGGTACCTTAGATTTTGAAGCCCAAAAAAGTAATCCATCCATCATAGAAGTAATCCATACGGCTCCAGGGGGTTAATAAATATCCATATTTATAACTTTATAAACTATAATCACTGTATAGTTTGTAACAGCCGTCCGCGCATTCACGAGAGAGTCGAGTTCGGGCGTATAGCTGCGTTCACACTGCCGGCTACTTTGTCGCTGCGTGTCGCCAGCGGCTGGTGGTTAGGACGCTAGTGGTGCGTATGGAGAGTCTAAACAGCACTGTTTAGAATTAATATTATTATTAAAATATTAGGATCACATGAGCTCAACCATCTTCTCTCGTATTGGCTGTCACTCCCGAAAGTCGCTCTTCATGTGCATAAATGTAAACATTTCTCAACTTTGTCGTGTCGCCGGACACGCCCACATCCGGTCGCCATCGCTCGTGTTGCCGGAAGTTGCCAGCTCTCATTGAAATTGAATGAGATGAGGTCCTTTTGTCGCTGCGTGTGGCTGGCAGTGTGAACGCAGCTTATGACGTAGGCATAGCGTAAGCTCCGTTGAGAAGTGACGAACGCGGAAGCGCAGAGGATAGAGGAAGCCAGTGAGCGCGCGGACGGCCGTTACCGGAAGCCAGTGATTATAGTTTATAAAGTTTTAAATATGTATATTTTTCTTACAGAAACACATCGCTTTGTTTTTTAATTTATAACATATTTCTGATTGTGTTTGGCTGAATGAAGAAAGTCATATACACCCAGGATGGCTTGAGGGGGAATAAATTATGGGATAATTTTTGGGTGAACTAACCCTTTAAGTGTTAAACCCATTCATTATAATAATAAATAGAATATAATAGTCATTATTTTTTTTTTTATATATAGCCTATGCAAGTATATTTCTCTATTCTTGTATTCACTTATATCCTGTCTTAAAGTATATCTGCATGCTTCATTATTTTTTTTTAATTTGTTGATAAAGATAATCATGACAATTTGATATATATTTTTACTCTCCATTTGTAGTGTTTATATTAGTGATTATTGGTCTACATAACTAGCTACATATGTGTTCAATTGATACATTTAAACAAGATGCTTACTTTTAAGAAGGGAATAAAAGATTTTATTGACAGTGTTTCTGATGTTGTTTGTTCCAGGCTTTATGACGCATTGCCGTTATGACGTCTTAATTAGAATATTCGATTCTTTCCGATTCTTGTGTTTTGCTCAAAGTCTCTCAAAGACAAGTTAAATCATTTGCGTTATTTCTGGGAAATGGATGTGGATAATTGCGCTTCGTTGCGGATGGAAGTTGAAAAACTTCGACACGAAATGAGCGAGCTGAAAATGTCGCTGCTGGATCGCGATACGGAAAATACGATACGATCGGGACGATACAGCCATTCATCGACTAACGATCAGCTCAATAATACAGGTCATTTGAGATTCAGTTTGAGCTTTTAGCAGTTTGTTGTGATTATAATACTTTAAGATTTCCAAAATGAGTGTATTTGACCATCACTGAAATATTTGAGCCTTTTATTTTTTTATTAATTTGAATTTCATAGCATTGTTTTACTAATATGATCCAAATGCAACATCAATGTTAAGTTTAGGATGAACTCAATGCTGTTTAAAAGTTTCCCACATCACCTGTATTCACCCTATAGATCTATACATTGAAATCTCATGCATGCCAGTTTAAGGAAGTGTATGTGCATGTTCACGCAGTAAACTTGAATGCAAAATTGTTGCTCATCCTTGTGACTAATTTAGGCAGGAGAACAAACATTCATTGGCATGACACTGTGGGTGAGGGTAAATTCAGTGATGACCTGTTGATGAGACCCTATAAGACGTCCTCACCCTTAAACCTGCTGCACACAGACACAACCTTCCCTCAAGGATCTTCTCTCAATGAAGAGCTGCCAAGCTGCTCCTTTATATACCAGAAGCTGAAAGGTTTGCTGAAGTGCTTTACACCGACAGTCAAAAGTTCAGACACATGCTCTTTTATATTTTTACAGTCCATATGATAGAATTGTTAAGTCATGTAACTATGAAAAATGTATGTATGGAAATTATATCGTGTCCCGTTTATATAAAAACTGTCAAATATACACGTTACTTAATAATGTGCAATTTTTTAGAAATAGTCAAATGTTGAAATTTGTCATATTTTAAAATATACATGAACTCCAGCAGAATCAGTGTGATGCATGTGAAGATATTTTTTATCAACATTTATGTACAATTTTATCCAAGTAGAACTTAAAATACAATTTATATGAACATCTGATGAGAGAATTATTATTAATTTAAAATGATTTCCTGTTACTCAATACAACATATTAATTTTCAACTAAACATCATCAAAACAACTCAAATACACAACATTCATATTTATTTACTCTGTTTTTATGATAAATATACTTTATTTACTGTTTCAAGCCCAATTTTAGATGCATGTGTGCACCCCTTCAGACAGTAATACCTTTCATTTAGTTTATTTGTTACATCTGTCATGTCTGTTTTGTACAGGAATAAGTGTGTGTGTGTGTGTGTGTGTGTGTGAGAATGTGTGTGTGTGTGTCTGTGTGAGTGTTTGTGTGTGTGTGAGAGAGAGAGAGAGAGAGAGAGAGAGTGTGTGTGATTGTGTGTGTATATGTGTGAGTGAGTGTGTGTGTGAGTGTGTGCGCGTGTTTTTGTGATTTACGAGGACAATTTTGTAAGTTACAAATTAGTAATTACAAGGGTATTATGCTATAAATGTGATTTATGAGGACATTTCTAGTGTCCCCATAATTCAAATGTGCTTAAGAATCATACTAAACAATGTTTGTATGTGAAAATGTAAAAGTGCAGAAAGTTTGTCTGTGAGGGTTAGGTTTAGGGTGTAGGGTTAGGTTTAGAGGATAGAATATATAGTTTATACAGTATAAAAGTCTTGTATGTCTATGGAAAGTCCTCATAATGATAGGTAGACCAACATGTGTGTGTGTGTGTGTGTGTGTGTGAGAGAGAGAGAGAGAGTGTGTGTGTGTGTGTGAGAGAGAGAGACTGTGTGTGTGTGTGTGTGTGTGTGTGTGTGAGAGAGAGAGACTCTGTGTGTGTGTGTGTGTGTGTGTGTGTGTGTGTGTGTGTGAGAGAGAGAGTGTGTGTGTGTGTGTGTGTGTGTGTGTGTGTGTGTGAGAGAGAGTGTGTGTGTGTGTGTGTGTGAGAGAGAGAGTACTGTGTGTGTGTGTGTGTGTGTGTGTGTGTGAGAGAGAGAGAGACTCTCTGTGTGTGTGTGTGTGTGTGTGTGTGTGTGTGTGTGTGTGTGTGTGTATATGTGTGTGTGTTTGTAAATGTGTGAGTGTGTGTGTGTGTTTGTGTGTGTGTGTGTGTGTGTGCATGTGAGTGTGTATGTGTGTGTGTGTGTATATGTGTGTGTGCAGTCCCATTGAGAGACAATAAATTGTGTGAGAGAGTTTGGGAAAGAGACTAAATATAAGTGATGTGTTTGTAAGTAAAAATTCATAGATGAATAAAAAAAATCGACATAATAACATTTGTAAAGCCACAAGTGATGCCCGGGTCAAAACTGACATTTGAACGCAAAATATGTTTTTTTTTAAATGGTTATATCTCATAAACAAATGTATTATGTGCATTGTTATAGTCTTGACAAAGTCCCAAAGTTTGTGTCCTGTACTAAAAACGATGTGGAATGTAAAAATGATGATCTACCTCACGGGTCAAAAATGACCCGAACGCAATAGGAGGGTTAAGAAGAAGATTTTGGATCATGAAAAAGATCAAGAGTGTTCAAACGTTTCACTGGTAGTGCATTTTAGAAATGATCTTATTTTGGCTTGTGGGACAGACATGCACATACGGGAACTGTTGTCATCTGGTCTGACGGTTAATCTGTGTAATTCCTGCAGATCCGAGGAGGTTACTGGGTGAAGTTGCTTTCCAGCTGGACCGTCGAATCCTCTCATATGTTTTCCAGGAACAGTCTAGACTGTATGGATTCACCGTACAGAACATACGAGACAAACTACAGCAGGTAAACTGGATGCACTATTTGGACAGATTGTAGACTGATGTGTCAATATGAAAATATGTAGCGAGATAATTCGTTTACTTAATTGATGATAAAGAACATCTACATAACACAAAAGTGTGAATATGTGACATAATGTTTCTCATGTTGAACACCAGGTCTCCACACACCCCCTGACGGGAAAGGTGGATGAAGAATACAAGTTCCAGCTGTCAAAGCGTCACATGGAGGTCATGGACAGACTTCATACGCTGGGATACAACGTCACCCTGCACCCCCCTTTCACCGAGTTTATCGTCAACACATACGGCATTCTGAAGGAGCTGCCTGACGCGTACGGCGAGCAGGAACCGGCCTTTAACAATCCAGAGTTCCTACGCAGAGTGATTGTTGAAACCGCACCGTCCAAACTGCTCCGGGAACTCCTGCTTCTTCTCGGCTGTCTGTGTTTCATGGCGAAACAGGATGGACAGAGTCTCTTCCTGTGGTAGAGAGTGAACGGACTGTGTACGGACTGCTGCGAAAGCACTGCCTTAAAATAAATCATTTATTGCAACAAAATACTGAGGCTGGAAAGAAGTGTCTGAGACATAACCTTATAAACTATAATAACTGTATAGTTTATAACGGCCGGTAACGAATTCTTATTGGAATTCTTATAGTTAAAATTCAATTACAGAGCTCTCTTATTGCAATTCTTATGGTTAAAATTCAATTACAGAACTCTTTTATTGCAATTCTTATGGTTAAAATTCAATTACAGAGCTCTTTTATTGGAATTCTTATAGTTAAAATTCAATTACAGAACTCTTTTATTGCAATTCTTATGGTTAAAATTCAATTACAGAGCTCTTTTATTGCAATTCTTATGGTTAAAATTCAATTACAGAGCTCTTTTATTGGAATTCTTACAGTTAAAATTCAATTACAGAGCTCTCTTATTGCAATTCTTATAGTAAAAATTCAATTACAGAGCTCTCTTATTGGAATTCTTATAGTTAAAATTCAATTACAGAACTCTCTTATTGCAATTCTTATGGTTAAAATTCAATTACAGAGCTCTCTTATTGGAATTCTTATGGTTAAAATTCAATTACAGAACTCTCTTATTGCAATTCTTATGGTTAAAATTCAATTACAGAGCTCTCTTATTGGAATTCTTATGGTTAAAATTCAATTACAGAACTCTCTTATTGCAATTCTTATGGTTAAAATTCAATTACAGAGCTCTCTTATTGGAATTCTTATGGTTAAAATTCAATTACAGAGCTCTTTTATTGGAATTCTTACAGTTAAAATTCAATTACAGAGCTCTCTTATTGCAGTTCTTATAGTAAAAATTCAATTACAGAGCTCTCTTATTGGAATTCTTATAGTTAAAATTCAATTACAGAACTCTCTTATTGCAATTCTTATGGTTAAAATTCAATTACAGAGGTCTCTTATTGGAATTCTTATGGTTAAAATTCAATTACAGAGCTGTTTTATTGGAATTCTTATAGTTAAAATTCAATTACAGAGCTCTCTTATTGCAATTCTTATAGTAAAAATTCAATTACAGAGCTCTCTTATTGGAATTCTTATAGTTAAAATTCAATTACAGAACTCTCTTATTGCAATTCTTATGGTTAAAATTCAATTACAGAGCTCTCTTATTGGAATTCTTATAGTAAAAATTCAATTACAGAGCTCTCTTATTGGAATTCTTATAGTTAAAATTCAATTACAGAGCTCTTTTATTGGAATTCTTGTAGTTAAAATTCAATTACAGAACTCTCTTATTGCAATTCTTATGGTTAAAATTCAATTACAGAACTCTCTTATTGGAATTCTTATGGTTAAAATTCAATTACAGAGCTATCTTATTGCAATTCTTATGGTTAAAATTCAATTACAGAGCTCTCTTATTGCAATTCTTATGGTTAAAATTCAATTACAGAGCTCTCTTATTGGAATTCTTATGGTTAAAATTCAATTACAGAGCTCTTTTATTGGAATTCTTATAGTTAAAATTCAATTACAGAGCTCTCTTATTGCAATTATTATAGTAAAAATTCAATTACAGAGCTCTCTTATTGGAATTCTTATAGTTAAAATTCAATTACAGAACTCTCTTATTGCAATTCTTATGGTTAAAATTCAAATACAGAGCTCTCTTATTGGAATTCTTATAGTAAAAATTCAATTACAGAGCTCTCTTATTGGAATTCTTATAGTTAAAATTCAATTACAGAGCTCTCTTATTGGAATTCTTATGGTTAAAATTCAATTACAGAGCTCTTTTATTGGAATTCTTATAGTTAAAATTCAATTACAGAGCTCTCTTATTGGAATTCTTATAGTAAAAATTCAATTACAGAGCTCTCTTATTGGAATTCTTATAGTTAAAATTCAGTTACAGAACTATCTTATTGCAATTCTTATGGTTAAAATTCAATTACAGAGCTCTCTTATTGCAATTCTTATGGTTAAAATTCAATTACAGAGCTCTCTTATTGGAATTCTTATAGTAAAAATTCAATTACAGAGCTCTCTTATTGGAATTCTTATGGTTAAAATTCAATTACAGAGCTCTTTTATTGGAATTCTTATATTAAAAATTCAATTACAGAGCTCTCTTATTGGAATTCTTATAGTTAAAATTCAATTACAGAACTATCTTATTGCAATTCTTATGGTTAAAATTCAATTACAGAGCTCTCTTATTGCAATTCTTATGGTTAAAATTCAATTACAGAGCTCTCTTATTGGAATTCTTATAGTAAAAATTCAATTACAGAGCTCTCTTATTGGAATTCTTATGGTTAAAATTCAATTACAGAGCTCTTTTATTGGAATTCTTATATTAAAAATTCAATTACAGAGCTCTCTTATTGCAATTCTTATGGTTAAAATTCAATTACAGAGCTCTCCTGCAATTCTTATGGTTAAAATTCAATTACAGAACTCTCTTATTGGAATTCTTATGGTTAAAATTCAATTACAGAGCTATCTTATTGCAATTCTTATGGTTAAAATTCAATTAGAGAGCTCTCTTATTGCAATTCTTATGGTTAAAATTCAATTACAGAGCTCTCTTATTGCAATTCTTATGGTTAAAATTCAATTACAGAGCTCTCTTATTGGAATTCTTATGGTTAAAATTCAATTACAGAGCTCTTTTATTGGAATTCTTATAGTTAAAATTCAATCACAGAGCTCTTTTATTGGAATTCTTATAGTAAAACTTCAATTACAGAGCTCTTTTATTGGAATTCTTATAGTAAAAATTCAATTACAGAGCTCTTTTATTGGAATTCTTATGGTTAAAATTCAATTACATAGCTCTCTTATTGGAATTATTATGGTTAAAATTCAATTACAGAGCTCTTTTATTGGAATTCTTATAGTTAAAATTCAATTACAGAACTCTCTTATTGGAATTCTTATAGTAAAAATCCAATTACAGAGCTCTCTTATTGGAATTCTTATAGTTAAAATTCAATTACAGAGCTCTTTTATTGGAATTCTTGTAGTTAAAATTCAATTACAGAACTCTCTTATTGGAATTGTTATAGTTAAAATTCAATTACAGAGCTCTCTTATTGGAATTCTTATAGTTAAAATTCAATTACAGAACTCTCTTATTGGAATTCTTATAGTTAAAATTCAATTACAGAACTCTCTTATTGGAAATCTTATAGTTAAAATTCAATTACAGAACTCTCTTATTGGGATTCTTATAGTAAAAATTCAATTACAGAGCTCTCTTATTGGAATTCTTATGGTTAAAATTCAATTACAGAGCTCTTTTATTGGAATTCTTATAGTTAAAATTCAATTACAGAGCTCTCTTATTGGAAATCTTATAGTTAAAATTCAATTACAGAACTCTCTTATTGGGATTATTATAGTTAAAATTCAATTACAGAACTCTCTTATTGGAATTCTTATAGTTAAAATTCAATTACAGAGCTCTCTTATTGGAATTCTTATGGTTAAAATTCAATTACAGAGCTCTTTTATTGGAATTCTTATAGTTAAAATTCAATTACAGAGCTCTCTTATTGGAAATCTTATAGTTAAAATTCAATTACAGAACTCTCTTATTGGGATTATTATAGTTAAAATTCAATTACAGAACTCTCTTATTGGGATTATTATAGTTAAAATTCAATTACAGAGCTCTTTTATTGGGATTCTTATAGTTAAAATTCAATTACAGAGCTCTGTTATTGGAATTCTTATGGTTAAAATTCAATTACAGAACTCTCTTATTGGAATTCTTATGGTTAAAATTCAATTACAGAGCTCTTTTATTGGAATTCTTATAGTTAAAATTCAATTACAGAACTCTCTTATTGCATTTCTTATGGTTAAAATTAAATTACAGAACTCTCTTATTGGAATTCTTATAGTTAAAATTAAATTACAGAGCTCTTTTATTGCAATTCTTATGGTTAAAATTCAATTACAGAACTCTCTTATTGGAATTATTATGGTTAAAATTCAATTACAGAGCTCTTTTATTGGAATTCTTATAGTTACAATTAAATTACAGAGCTCTTTTATTGCAATTCTTATGGTTAAAATTCAATTACAGAACTCTCTTATTGGAATTATTATAGTTAAAATTCAATTACAGAGCTCTCTTATTAGAATTTTTATGGTTAAAATTCAATTACAGAGCTCTCTTATTAGAATTTTTATGGTTAAAATTCAATTACAGAACTCTCTTATTGGAATTATTATGGTTAAAATTCAATTACAGAGCTCTTTTATTGGAATTCTTATAGTTAAAATTAAATTACAGAGCTCTTTTATTGCAATTCTTATGGTTAAAATTCAATTACAGAACTCTCTTATTGGAATTCTTATAGTTAAAATTCAATTACAGAGCTCTCTTATTAGAATTTTTATGGTTAAAATTCAATTACAGAGCTCTCTTATTAGAATTTTTATGGTTAAAATTCAATTACAGAACTCTCTTATTGCAATTCTTATGGTTAAAATTCAGTTACAGAGCTCTTTTATTGGAATTCTTATAGTTAAAATTCAATTACAGAACTCTCTTATTGCAATTCTTATGGTTAAAATTCAATTACAGAACTCTCTTATTGGAATTATTATGGTTAAAATTCAATTACAGAGCTCTTTTATTGCAATTCTTATGGTTAAAATTCAATTACAGAACTCTCTTATTGGAATTCTTATAGTTAAAATTCAATTACAGAGCTCTCTTATTAGAATTTTTATGGTTAAAATTCAATTACAGAGCTCTTTTATTGGAATTTTTAACTCTCTAATTGGTATTCTTAATTGTAAAAACTCAAACGTAGAGGTCTGTAATTGGAATTCTTTCTAGTAAAAATGCAATTATAGCCAGTAACGCTGGGGATATTAAAAGATAATTTGGCCTTCCATTAATAAAGTTACACATTCCAAATACTCTCAAATGTATCCCAATTCACAGACAACAAGTGTTTTAACTGGGAATATTCACAGGATAATCCCTTATTAGCTCTGCAATGTTTGGTGCAGCATATGGGTCTCTGTCCCCCCTGGACAACCAGGAATTAAAACAAATCTCAACAGAATAAGGCAAGAAAGGGTTTTACAGTGAACGTGAACGCGCATAAGGATGTGCACGGGCGCGCGCATGACCCAGTATACTGTACGTATGCGTGTGGAAACCGCTGGAGGGACACGAGCAGGAAGAGATATTCTAAAAACCAGTGCAACCAGGTAACCAGGCTCGAGTCGAGACAGGAAAAGTTTACCATCGCGTCACTGCTGCTATTATCCGCCCTGCTAACCGGCCGCAGTTCACAGGACACGTGGCTGCAGGTAGGTAGATTTAGCAATTTAGTATTAGAAGCGAAAATCGATGGTTTGTAGCCGAATAAATAAATAAATAATAATGATTGTTATTACCATTATAATTTCCCGCTTACCGCCGATGCATTATGACGTCAACATACGGCGGGTACAATGTATCCAGTCGATGTTTTGACCTATTTCCTGAGCTGTTGCAGTGCAGCTGATTCCATTATTGATCAGTGGTGTAAAACAGATCATTACTATTGTAAAATCTATTTAATGCTCTTTAAGTGGTCGATCGATAAATGTAAATGTATTAAGCCGATTACATGCGCGCGGTGATATTTTGCATTAATCTGGTGTCATTTTATTGCATGCATTTGTTACCATACAGATGGTGAGGTCTGGATTATTTGTGACCGTTGTATTTCCGTCCTGCCATCATTATAATCCTCATCATCCTCGCAGTACTGTCTCTACTGTAAAACACTGTAATCTCGAGTCATCTGTTGGAGAATGCACCATTATTTGAGGTTTTATTGACAACCAGAACACTGACACACGTGCAAAATTGCAAAATATTGCATAGTACATTTGGCACATTTTTACCAAAGTTCTCATTCCTTGTCAATATTTAAATTGTTTATATATGTTGCCGAATGCATGCTTTAGTGTACTTAAAGGAATAGTTCACACCAAAGTCATTATTTATTCATCCTCATGTCATTCCAAATGTGTATGACTTACTTTCTTGAAACCCAACAGGAGAAAATTTGAAGAATCTTCATGCAGCCGTTTTCCATGCATTACAATTCATAGTGACCACAGCTGCCAAACTCCAAAAAGGACATAAAAGGTACCGGTGGTGTCTATAATATGGCGTGTGCGCTATATATGAAGTCTTCTGAACTAACAAATTAGCTTTGTGTAAAAAAAAATGCATCTCATTATGTAGCTGAAACAATTCGACGTTTGGTCATGAGACAGAAAATCAATTACGTTTGTTGCTATTGACGTGATTTGATTTGAGAATTAATAATAAGTTCAGTTTCGGTCTGTGTCTCAACAATGCTATCGAATGTCTTCAGAAGACTTGGAATATAGCGCTCCAATCATATGGGCTACTTTTATAGTGCTTTAACCTCACGCGTCCACGTGGACGTTGTATTTTGGCTTTGCTATACGCAACACATAATTTAAATTCATTTAAACGGACTGAAAACTGTTTACAAGACTCAAGACTGTCATTTAAGGGTTAAACTTCTGGCGCACCGAGTCACGTGACACAACAGCATGACGTTGATTGCCGTGAAGCGCTTCTAAGGGTGCAGCGCCAACAAAAGTGCCTCTGGTAAGAAATCTCTTTCAGTTTTGTCATTGAAATGTTTTTGTTTGTAAAGAGGAGAGTCTCTAGTTTCATTTGATATTTGAAATATCGCTTTTAAAAATCCGTTCATTTTTCATGCATCGGTGTGCTGATAAACACGATGTCCACATACGTGGATTTTGGGACATTGTTCCCTCAAAAGTTGAAAAAACATGTCATCATATTGACAATAAATGAGTTCATCCAAAAACTGAGAAATGTGTCTTTCAGAGGCTTTATATGGAGTTATGATGAAAATAAGCTGCATTTCTAACTGTTCTGAGACCAGTGCAGACAGACAGCACACTGGAGGTTAAGTCATGCACTAAATAGGGAGCAAGGGAGCATCCTATATCTCTCCTATAACTGTTCTGAGACCAGTGCAGACAGACAGCACACTGGAGGTTAAGTCATGCACTAAATAGGGAGCAAGGGAGCATCCTATATCTCTCCTATAACTGTTCTGAGACCAGTGCAGACAGACAGCACACTGGAGGTTAAGTCATGCACTAAATAGGGAGCAAGGGAGCATCCTATATCTCTTTATGCAGTTAAGTGCGTTCACAATTATTCTTTAAAAATGATCCTTTTGTGGTTCACGGATGAAAGAAAGTCAAACAGGTTTGGAACTACATGAAGGGTGAGTCAATAATGACCAATGGTTTGTTTTTTGTCTGGGGCCGGTGAGCTAATCCTGTAAACATGCAGAGATGTGGAAATAAACTCTGGCTAAAGGTTATGAAGAGCATGTTTCTCCTGTTGAAGGGGCTGTGAGGTCTGGACACACGTCCGTCTATTAAACGTGTTTTCATCCAGTAATTGGTTACAAAGTTCTCTCTCTTTTTGTTCACTTGACTTCTCATTTTCTACAGAATTCAAGGGCACATGTGGAAGATTTGAGATGAAAAGACATCTTGCTGTGGAGTCCGCGCTGAGGCATGTCTTTGAGAGAGTCTCCTTTCTCCAATGGTGTTTTGGAAGCTCTCCATGCTGTAGGATGGGGTCTCATCTTCCCGTGTTTCTGGTTCCTGGACCGCCTCATCGCCAACTGCATCTTCACCAGTCTGGAGCGCGAGCAGAGGCGCGTGGAGCTCCTTCCTCTTCAGGTCATCTTTGGCTCCATCCTATTTTTCATCTTGTTCCTAATTTCCACACCCTTCGCCCTCTTGGGGTTCGTGCTATGGGCGCCTTTGCAAGCAGTCCGCAGGCCGTTCTCGTACCACCAACAGGTACCGATTATCCCCATGGAGGACCGGAATGCCCGGTGGGAGGAGACGGATAAAGTCAGTTTCGGATTCGTATCGGCCAACCTGTGCCTGCTGCCTGACGGTCTAGCGCGCGTCAACAATCTCAGACACACGCAGCAACGTGCCGAAACCATCGGGCAAAACATTGTCCAGGGCGTGACTCGCCCTCACATCCGTATTTTCGTGGATTCTCCTAGTAGTTGCGGCACGGTGACGCCGTCCAGCAGTCTGCTTCCACAGGCCGCCCCATCCACGTATGGATCAGTAGACCCCGCGGCAGGACCGATGGAGGGCGCTGAACCAGACGGGAATATTCCAAACAGTTCCTCGAGGAATTCCGTTGCATCTTCCGAAGAACCAGATGGTCCAAAACCAAACTGCAACCAAAACTCCAACCAGCACGGCAGCCAAGTGCACCGACACCCTCCTCGGGCATTACGGACGCTGTTCCGAGACAGCGACGTCCCGATGGAAGTGTCCGCTTTGTTCCCATCCACCGTAGATATAGTGTGCCTGGAGGAAGTTTTCGATAAGAGAGCTGCTTTCAAACTCATGCGGGCCCTCGGACCGCTCTATGGTCATGTGATCTATGATGTCGGTGTTTATGCGTTCCAGCCGCCTGGAGCCTGCTCCTCTTTCAAGTTCTTCAACAGCGGATTATTTGTGGCCAGTCGCTTTCCCGTGATTGAGGCCCGGTACAACTGCTTTCCCAACGGCTGCGGAGAAGATGCACTGGCCGCCAAAGGCCTGCTCTCTCTAAAGGTGCTACATCCTCATTTAAAGTTATTCAAATGCTTAAATAAGGAAACTCAACTCAAAAGTGTGCCTTAAACTTGTTAAAACATCTTTCTCTTAAGGTGGAAATAGGGTTGCAGAAAGGAGACAAGAAAATGGTTGGATATTTTAACTGCACTCACCTACATGCTCCTAAAGGCAAGTGTGTTGTTATTGTTAAAGTGCATTTAAAGGGATAGTTCACCCAAAAATGGGAAATCTGTCACCATGAACTCCGCCTAATTCAAAGACTGATTATGACTTGGAAAGGCCCTGGGGCCAATTATCTCCAAGGGCCCCCTCCATCCAAAAGTTGTTGAGTGGTTGGGGGGGGGGGGGGGGGTCAACATATTACATCACGGAGCATTAATGCCTAGGGCAACCCCTGGTAGCCCCTTGGCACTGGCCCCATTGTATCAGTCGGTAATCCGTCCCTGCCCTCATTTGTCCTAAACCCATATACTAACATCTCTTTTTGTGTTCTATGGAAGAAAGAAAGTTTTGTGGGTAGATGACATGAGGGTGGGTAAATGATGACAAAATGATAATTTTTTTGTGAACTGTCCCTTTAAGTTATATCATAAAACAGATAGTTTCAACTCAATTCTGATTGGATGAGCCACGATCAATGTTGGGGTAAAATTCCGAATATATTAAAATTTCTCACTGGACATTCTATATTAATGCGCCAAGTTGCTACGTTGCTTGGCAACCATAAACAGCCTTCAGACACCAATGCATTGTATTACTTGGTGAAAGAATCTTATTATTTATAATAATAATAATAAGTGTTACTATTTATTGAACATTGGTGTCTTTAATTGCCGTTGCTGCTGTTTTATAAAGCAATACAAAAGTCTACAAGGGAGTTTTTAAGCTTTGTGTTGAGTTGAAAAAACACGCCTAAAAAATGGCTTATTGCTTTATTGTCATTTGTTGTAATTCAATTATCATTGATTTAGGCGTAATCTCAATGTAAAGAGATGTTATTTTTTGTTTGCTGAAGGTAGGGTTGGGAACCGAAAAACCGGTTCTAATAAAACATTTTTATTTTATTTTATTTTATTAGTGGTGCTTGCCAAGGCATCACTATTGTTCTCTTGCATACTCATTATTCTTCTTTTTATTATTATTATTATTCCACACAAAGTTTGGTGCGCTACTCCTCCCGCAGCTTTTGTCACAGACCCCTGACCCCTAAAACATGCAAAATACGTGCTAGCATCATGCTAAAACATGCTAGCATCGCCTAGCAAAGTGCTAAAAACGTGCTAGCAACATGCTAACACATGCTAGCATCACCTAGCAAAGTGATAAAACATGCTAAAATGTGTTAGCGTCATGCTAACAAATGTTAGCATTGCCTAGCAAAGTGTTAAAACATGTTAAAAATGTACTAGCATCATATTAACACATGCTAGCATCGCCTAGCGAAATACTAAAACATGCTAAAAATGTGCTAGCAACATGCTAACACATGCTAGCATCACCTAGCGAAGTGATAAAACATGCTTTAAACGTGCTAGCATCATGCTAACACATGCTAGCATCACCTAGCGAAGTGTTAAAACATGCTAAAAACGTGCTAGCATCATGCTAACAAATGTTAGCATCGCCTAGCAAAGTGTTAAAACATGCTAAAAACGTGCTAGCATCATGCTAACACATGCTAGCAACACCTAGCGAAGTGCTAAAACATGATAAAAACATGCTAGCATCATGTTAACACAAACATAACACCTACATGCTACCATCATGAAAAACACATGCTAGCAACATTCTATTACCATTATTTTAGTGCTTAGCAACAAGTTATAAAATGCTATTTGACGAGTTATTCCAAGCAAGCACCTCTCACATTTTCTTCAGGAAATCTACCTATCTAGTTTAGTACTGCTCTTCACAATCTACATTACAGATAATTGCATAAATTATGCATATAGTAGTGGGTTGTCTTCTTGAGCATCAATGAATGTTTGCACCTTGTATAATAGTTGTGAACAAGTTCATCAATTGTTCTAAGTATCAAAAGCTGGATCTTTATATATATATATATATATATATATATATATATTTTTCTTTAGCTCTCTTGGCCCAGATACAGAGGGTGCAAATTGAATGTAATCCCAGATGCAGTTTATTGTGCTACACCAATCCCAATCAATCATTACCAGATGAAAAAAATAGATGGTACACAATACTGGATTTTTAATTATAAAGAAGCCCGAAAATACACATGGGACTCTTATTTTGAAATATCTGCACTCCCTGTTGTGAACTCAGTTACGGCTGATTCGCTGAAAAAGTGAATCTGATTCAAACTGCTAACCTGAGCTCCTGAGTTCAAACCCTCGGTTGAGTCATGAAAATGATCTGGTGCAAAAGAGTAATTTGGTCACGACTCTTTTGTGCTGGATTTGTTGTTGCGTGTGGTGCAGCAAGCTCGTCACAATAGAATGTGTCATGAGACACAATATTGCGCTCGCTATAGAGGTAATCAATAACTTACAAGATGATATCTGACGAAACTGCATATGAACACGCACACAACCTGACTGTCGCCAATGGTGACTAGATTTTGAATTATAGTCACAGTAAATGATTTTTGTTGATTCTACAGCGTGAAACACACAGCACGACTAGTGTAGACCGCTTCCCGAATAAATGACTCTTATGAGCCGATTCTTTTGATTCTACAGTGCGAAACACACAGCACGACTAGCGTAGACCGCTTCCCTGATAAATGACTCTTATGAGGCGATTCTTTTGATTCTACAGCGTGAAACACACAGCTCGACTAGTGTAGACCGCTTCCCTGATAAATGACTCTTATGAGGCGATTCTTTTGATTCTACAGCGTGAAACACACAGCACGACTAGCGTAGACCGCTTTCTGAATAAATGACTCTTACGAGCCGATTCTTTTGATTCTACAGCGTGAAACACAGCACGACTAGCGTAGACCGTTTCCCGAATAAATGACTCTTATGAGCCGATTCTTTTGATTCTACAGCGTGAAACACCCAGCTCGACTAGCGTAGACCGCTTCCCGAATAAATGACTCTTATGAGGCGATTGTTTTGATTCTAGAGCGCGAAACACACAGCACGACTAGCGTAGACCGCTTCCCGAATAAATTACTCTTATAAGCCGATTCTTTTGATTCTAGAGCGTGAAACACACAGCACGACTAGCGTAGACCGCTTCCCGAATAAATGACTCTTATGAGGCGATTCTTTTGATTCTACAGCGTGAAACACACAGCTCGACTAGCGTAGACCGCTTCCCGGATAAATGACTCTTATGAGGCGATTCTTTTGATTCTACAGCGTGAAACACACAGCTCGACTAGCGTAGACCGCTTCCCGAATAAATGACACTTATGAGTCGATTCTTTTGATTCTACAGCGTGAAACACACAGCTCGACTAGCGTAGACCGCTTCCCGAATAAATGACTCTTATGAGTCGATTCTTTTGATTCTACAGCGTGAAACACACAGCACGACTAGCGTAGACCGCTTCCCGAATAAATTACTCTTATGAGTCGATTCTTTTGATTCTAAAGCGCGAAACACACAGCGTGACTAGTGTAGACCGCTTCCCGAATAAATGACTCTGATGAGGCGATTCTTTTGATTCTAAAGCGTGAAACACACAGCACGACTAGCGTAGCTCGATTCCCGAATAAATTACTCTCATGAGGCGATTCTTTTGATTCTAGAGCGTGAAACACACAGCGTGACTAGTATAGACCGCTTCCCGAATAAATGACTCTTATGAGGCGATTCTTTTGATTCTACAGCGTGAACACACAGCTCGACTAGTGTAGACCTCTTCCCGAATAAATGACTCTTATGAGTCGATTCTTTTGATTCTACAGCGTGAAACACACAGCGTGACTAGTGTAGACCGCTTCCCGAATAAATGACTCTTATGAGTCGATTCTTTTGATTCTACAGCGTGAAACGCACAGCATGACTAGCGTAGACCGCTTCCCGAATAAATGACTCTTATGAGGCGATTCTTTTGATTCTACAGCGCGAAACGCACAGCACGACTAGCGTAGACCGCTTCCCGAATAAATGACTCTTATAAGGCGATTCTTTTGATTCTACAGCGCGAAACGCACAGCACGACTAGCGTAGACCGCTTCCCGAATAAATGACTCTTATAAGGCGATTCTTTTGATTCTACAGCGCGAAACACACAGCGTGACTAGCGTAGACCGCTTCCCGAATAAATGACTCTTATGAGCCGATTCTTTTGATTCTACAGCGCGAAACACACAGCACGACTATCGTAGACCGCTTCCCGAATAAATGACTCTTATGAGGCGATTGTTTTGATTCTACAGCGCGAAACACACAGCACGACTAGCGTAGAACGCTTCTCGAATAAATGACTCTTATGAGTCGATTCATTTGATTCTACAGCGTGAAACACACAGCTCGACTAGCGTAGACCGCTTCCCGAATAAATGACTCTTATGAGGCGATTCTTTTGATTCCACAGCGTGAAACACACAGCTCGACTAGAGTAGACCGCTTCCCGAATAAATGACTCTTATGAGGCGATTCTTTTGATTCCACAGCGTGAAACACACAGCTCGACTAGAGTAGACCGCTTCCCGAATAAATGACTCTTATGAGGCGATTCTTTTGATTCCACAGCGTGAAACACACAGCTCGACTAGAGTAGACCGCTTCCCGAATAAATGACTCTTATGAGGCGATTCTTTTTATTCTACAGCGTGAAACACACAGCACGACTAGCGTAGACCGCTTCCCGAATAAATGACTCTTATGAGGCGATTCTTTTGATTCTACAGCGTGAAACACCCAGCACGACTAGCGTAGACTGCTTCCCGAATAAATGACTCTTATGAGCCGATTCTTTTGATTCTACAGCGTGAAACACACAGCTCGACTAGAGTAGACCGCTTCCCGAATAAATGACTCTTATGAGCCGGTTCTTTCTACCTCAAAAGTAAGGAACGTTAATGGAACCGTCAAAGAATCAGAATCGTTAAATTACTTACGAGTCCCATCCCTAGCTGGGTATTTTTAATATCTGCGAATTTGGAACAATTTACAGCTTGAAGCATTTAAACCTGTGTATAAAATGAGGAATATCAAGCCATTGCTGGTGTTTGTTTGGTTGTAAACAGGACATGGAGCGATACGCTTTGAGCAGCTCAACATGTTGACTAAATGGATCAATGAGTTTCAAGCAGGGACCAAGGAAGCCGATGAAATGGTGGTGTTTGATGTGCTGTGTGGAGACTTGAACTTCGACAACTCCTCCCCTGGTATGTGTTGAACATATGCACGACGTACACTTTTACAGTTAGAATACAAATAATAAATCAAATATGTGGGAATATATCATTGTGCATGTGTAGATGACAATCTGGAGCAAAGACATGGTCTGTTTGAAGACTACAGAGACCCCTGCAGAGCCGGACCGGGTCAAGAGAAGCCCTGGGTTATAGGTAACACGCTCATTTACACAGTCAGTGACTGGCATCACGTGTGGCATCAGTTCAGTTGGCTGTAAACCTCATAGTGTACATATAGGTGCTTTGGTTTCATTGTTTTTGTTCCTCAACAAAGTCTTATCGTGGTTTAATTTGTAGGCACCCTGTTGGAACAGCCAACGCTCTATCAAGAAAACATGCGGACCCCTGACAACCTGCAGCGGTGAGATCAAACAGTTTCATTTTGTGTCATTTGAGTCATCATTGAGTCTGTGTCGTGTATTTGGCGCCATCTCCTGGTGGTCATATGTAACATTGTGCTTCATGTGGATTATCTAATGATCTATACATCTGATTATCTTGTGTGTGGACTCGATTGAAAGATAATCACAGACTCTAAATAATAAGAATAATGATATTGTATGTTCTGGGTATTTTTCATGAAGTTATTAGTTAAAATGCGGCATAAAAGCAACACCAACATAATTGCCAAAGGCATATATTTAGCTGTTACTCACTATATTTTTATCTGTGAGTAAAACAAATAGTCTGGTTGTATTTTACTCTTTGAGACCTTTCCAACGACATATGACACATGGATATTTGATGAGTCTGACGATATTGCAATAATATGTGTAGTGCGTTCTTTTTAATAATTAATTAAATAACGCGTGCCGTTTTGTGGTCCGTCCTGCGGAACACGCCAGCGTTTTGTGGTCCGTTCTGCGGAACACAGTGCCGTTTTGTGGTCCGTTCTGCATATTGCGGCGCCATTTTGTGGTCCGGTCTGCATATCGAAGTGCCGTTTTGTGGTCCGTTCTGCGTAACGCGGTGCCGTTTTGTGGTCCGTTCTGCGTAACGCGGTGCCGTTTTGTGGTCCGTTCTGCGTAACGCGGTGCCATTTTGTTGTCCGTTCTGCGTATCGCGGTGTCGTTTTGTGGTCCGTTCTGCGTATCGCGGTGTCGTTTTGTGGTCCGTTCTGCGTATCGCGGTGCCGTTTTGTGGTCCGTTCTGCATATCGCGGTGCCATTTTGTGGTCCGTTCTGCATATCGCGTTACTGTTTTGTGGTCCGTTCTGCATATTGCGGTGCCATTTTGTGGTCCGTTCTGCATATCGCGTTACTGTTTTGTGGTCCGTTCTGCATATCGCGTTACTGTTTTGTGGTCCGTTCTGCATATCGTGGCGCCGTTTTGTGATCCGTTCCGTATAACGCGGTGCCGTTTTGTGGTTCGTTCTGCGTAACGCGGCGCCGTTTTGTGGTCCGTTCTGCGTAACACTGCACCTCATTTTAGCTTAGCGCGCCCATTCGGCACGTTTCGCGGCCGACCCACCGGCCCGCTCGGTTCTCCCGATGGCCAGTCCGCCCCAAAGTGCATCGGCCCACCGGGAAAATGCCCGGTATGCTAGATTACCAGTCCAGCCCTGGGCATAATGCCTACATGTGCTGGAAAGTAGATCTTCTAGGGTTAGAAAGTTATGAAATAATGTTTTTAATACCCATTTGTCTTTAAAAAAAAAACACTTGTATGCATGAACAGGGCGTGTAAAAACTGTGGTATTTGGAATTGGGGTTGTATCCTATACGTCACCGAGCCCTATTGTGACGGTCTCATAATGGACACCTTCCTTGTCATATGTTTTGATGAAGCAAACTGAAACCGCATTTGTTCTCTGGTGTTGTTGTAGGACTTTGGAACGTGAAGAACTGCGCAGAGGGTATTTATCTTCACCGGTCCCCATGACCGGCGTCCCTATGATTTACCCCAAACCCGATCAACCCTGGGTGGGACGTCGGATCGACTATCTTCTGTATCGAGAGAACTCCATCTCCAGTCTCTGCAAAACAGTGTGTTTAATGTTTGATTTGAAATGCATTAACAGATGTCATAAATGATCTGCCCTTATTAGGTGTTTAATACGCTGGTGCTTTAAATATTTATCTTTTCTCCCGGTCAGGAGGTGGAAGAGTTTACATACGTGACCCAGCTGGCTGGTTTGACGGATCACATCCCAGTGGGCTTTAGACTCGGTGTCAAGCTGGGCTCAGAAGATATATGATGATATTGGACCATGCATGCTTTTCAGTGGACCAAACTGCTGACACATCAGATAAAATGTCTACGCTGAGTTAATTAAACACTTTAAAGATCAATAAGAGAGGAGAAATTGAAGAACTTTAAAATACTTGACATATGAGGAGAAAAACCGTCACAAATTTTGAATCACGATATAAACGAGCAATATTCATGACACTCTTTTCTATGCATACACACAATCTGTACAGTGCCAGTCATTTCAGTTACACATAGTTTAATCTGTTACACTTTTTAAGATACTGTTTTATTTTCATGACCACACAGAAATTATATTGGACATATATTTTAATTAAAAAAGTCGATTTTTTTCCCTCCCCATATCATTTGTGTTTCTTCTAAGGAGTTTTTGCAGTTGAGTTTTTGTTATTATTATTGTATATATTATATAATAGTATATTAACACTATAAATGCGTTTCAAATATGAATCACAACGTGTGACGGCTCCTGTTTCACTCTGTTCAAGCTGACGAGTCAAACAAACTATAGTATGTAAGTTTCACATGTTTATGGCACCATCTTGTGGTTATTTGTGGGAAAAAAGTGGTTTCAATGTTTATATCGATCTATTTAATATGGTGGCGGACTTGCACGAAAAGTGACTGTTATGTTGGGATAAATGAGAGATTATTTTAATAAAGTAAAAGTGATCGTAATGATTATATTATTACTGATATTTTAAAATGAGTATTTGCTGAATAAGCAACTAGTGCTTGGTTCAAATTTTGAATACTATTTTATTGAAAAAATTGTCAAAAGTGTTCTTTTTACGGTTTCTTTTTTATTAATTTGTCTAATTGTACTAAAAACAGTTTAATGTATATATATATATATATATATATATATATATATATATATATATATATATATATATATATATATATATATATATTTTTTATTTTCTGACAATTCTTTCATATGTCAATGCAACATCACGAACAGTATTGGGTAAGTTACTCTGAAATCTTAATTATTTTCTAAAACCCTGATCAACCTCGACCAGATGAAAAACACAATGATAGACATGAAACTGTTCTTTTAATTATTTCAAATATATCATATAAAATCAAATTAATTATTCATGAACTGGCCAAAGAATTTAAGGGGGCGGTGTTAAATTAGAAAACATATTTTAAGATTAGACGTTAAATTTTGATTTTAAATTCACCATTGCTGTTATAGAATTATTCAATAGTATATAAAATATTTACACTTAAATCAGAAGAAACTGGAATTAAATTACTGAACAATTAAGAGTAATCCCTTACTTTTTTCAATGAAAAAGTCATTTAATTACAGTAATTAATTACTTATTAATGCATTACACCCAACACTGAATGGTTCAGTCTTCAGTTGAAATGCTCTTCAGAAATAACACATTAACCAGAAAAATACCAGAAAACCATGAAAAAATTTTAAGTGCCATAATACTTGTATAAATGGTATGTTCAAATTACCATGGGATACTATTAAACAACAGCACGTTTCATAATTTTCTTTGTTTTAAAATGTTTTATTTAGAATCGGTTTTTTTTTTTTAAAAGAAGGACTTTTATTTTGAAACATTTCCGGGTTCTTTGTGTTTTCACGAATTCTGGCTTCACACTCATAAGTATGGCGGCGATGGACGGTGCGACGTATTTGGTTATAAACAACATTCCGGTCCGGCTCCGATCCGCGGACTTGCGGAATTATTTCAGTCAGTTTATAGAGAGTAAGGGTTTTATTTGTTTCCACTACCGCCACCGGCCGGAGGTTCGAGTTCAGACGGCAGCACAAGGGCCAGATGCAGCTGGTACCAGTGAGCGGACAGACGGTTCTGATGGTTCTAAAGGGAAACCCGCGGGTTCGTGTTGTTGTGTGGTGTCCGTTCGTTCAAATGAATCAGACAGATTCTTGAAGATGTATTCTGGTAATCAGTGGATCGATTCAACAGGAAACTGGCTGGCGAGAAAATGTTTGATCCGGAGAGTAAAAGTATCGGGGCAGGAAGGTGAGTCACACTGTCAAATTAAAAGTACCAGTGTAATAAAACATTTATTTATTTATGGATAATTTTTATTTAGTTTAATTAATTTGGTCAAGAAAATATTCAATTTGAAAGATTGAAATAATTGTATTTATAACCAGTGTTGGGTGTAATTAATAATTAGTTACTGTAATAAAATACATTTTTCATAAAACAGTAAAGTAAGCATTACTCTTAATTGTTCAGTAATTTCATTAGTTACTTTTAAAGTAACTGCGTTAAATACTGTATATACTGTAGAACAATTCTATATAAAACAATAGTACATTTAACAACTAATGTTAAAATGTACGTTTTGTAATTTAACGCCGCCCCCTTAAATTCTTTGTCCAGTTCATGAATAATTTATTTGATTTTGTATAATTTATCTGAATGAATTAAAAGAAGAGTTTCACGTCTATTCTTGTATTTTTCGTCTGGTTGAGGTTTATCAGGGTTTTAGAAAATAATTAGTACAGTAATGTAATTAGTAGTTAGTAATTAATAACTTTTTAACTTTTAAACACTGTTTATAACAAACTTCATTGTTTTTGTTCCGTTAAATATTCAGGATGATTTTTTTGAAATAAATCTAAAATATAAAATCAAATAAATTATTCATGAAGTGGGCAACAAATTTAAGGGGGCGGCGTTCAAATAGAAAACATACATTTTAACATTAGACGTTTGTAAAGTGTTATAAGGGAAAGGAGGAGGCGAGAACCGGCTTGACAAAATAAATAATAGTTTTAATAATAAACTGAACGATAAACACACAGAGCAGCTGCCTGTAATTCTCTCTCTCTGGAACTGTCGTCACCGGCCACCTTTGTCCCTCGCGCGCCCCCATCAGGGTGATTTGGGGACCGGCATTTGTTGTTTCAGCCCGGCCCCGCTCTACAAAGTTAAATTGTGATTTTAAATTCACTATTGTCTTTTATAAAATTGTTTTCTAGTCTATAAAGTATTTAACGCAATTACATCAGAACTGTAATTAAATTACTGAACAATTAAGAGTAATCCCTTACATTTCAATTAAAAAGTAATTTAATTACTGTAATTAATTACTTTGTAATGCAGTACAGCAAACACAGCTTAAATACATCTTCGCATTAAGGAAAATCGCCAGAGCAAAATTTACTAGTATTTTCAAACGGGACGTCTAAACTGGACATTTTAGGTAATTTTCTAGAAAAGTCTTTATGTGTGAACTATGCAAAATGATCCTTAGGATCATTAATAAATGTTTAATTAAGCATATATAGTTCTGACTAGATTATGCAAAATATTGAACATAATTCTGTGCTTTATTACTACCTTTATTAAGCATTAATTGCTGTAATAATAACTGTTCATAAAACAGTAATTAACACATGAACTGAGCATAAATGTACATCCAATTCATTACATCTTTAAATGTACAATTTCTTTATTAATTATTAAAGTTAAAATGCTCTCAAACGCTTCCTTAACACTGATTTGCATAAACTGAAACGCTTTATTTTAGGATGGTTAATAAGTTGTTTACTAAGGATGAATAAACAGTATACACGTTTTTAAAGATAGCTTATTAAATATTAATTTATCATTTATTATAGTGAATATAAATGAATATAAACACTATTTCTGCAGTACAAAGCCTATTAATATATGAAACAATTTATAAATGATCAATTAACTATAAACGAATGCTTTATAAATACTTTATACTATGTATTTAATATAAAGTTGTTTTTTTCTGCTTGGTGGAAATATTTGTCTTTACAAACAAACATTATATTGTATTAATGGAATATATGGGTGATACTTTTCTTGATTTTTAAAAAAATCTAAAACGTACTAATTTGTCCGATCCCATCTTAAACACGTCCAAAGAGATTTTAATTCTTTAAATTGTACTTTTGTTTATAGATCACAATTCATTCCCTTACAAGACAAAGGCTGAACTGCGACGACACATCGGCCAATCAGAGACCTTTACCATGTCTGACCTGAAGGGCCTGTCAGAGCTCAATCCACCCAGCCTCATGCCAGCGGGGAACGTGGGCACGCCTGTGACAGTTTTCCTGGAGCTCATCCAATCCTGCCGCCTCCCGCCACGCCTCATACGAAAGCTAGGACTCACCTTTCCCAAGACGGGTTCGCATCGGCGATATGGCAACGTGCCTTACCAGTATCGTAGCACAGCTGTCATTGCCCCAAGTGAGGAAAGTGTTTTTACAGCGGGGGGCGTGGAGATCTCAGGGCCCGGCAGTGTGGCCCCGCCCACAACCACACAAACAGTAGAAGAGGACCAATGCCACTCTCCTCCGCCTGTCAATCAAGAGTCACAGGAAGCAGACCTGTCCGGCCCTGATGATGTGAGTTACCAAAAATGTGCATTTTCCAAATGGAAAATTCCAATCATTTTGAAGTCAATCGATTTTAAAAGTTGCTTGTGCAAGTTCTGCATATGTAGTCACATGTATCCAACTAGAGCTGTATTTCTATGACGTGAGCTCAGAGGTCTAAAATTAACTTTGGTTTTTGCTCCAGGACGATGACCGCTGTGAAGAGTGGGAGCGACACGAGGCCTTCTATGATGATGTCACCAGTCAGGAGCGCTCTAAAGAGAGACTGTTCGAGGAGAAGATTGAGCTCAAGTGGGAGAAAGGAGGATCTGGACTCGTCTTCTACACAGACGCTCAGTTCTGGCAGGAAGAAGAAGGAGGTACAATGCTTGTCATTATAACAGATATTAGGCAGAACTAAATTAAATTAAATTTAATCCATTGCAAGTGATTGTCAGGAAAGGTCGATATGTGCATATGTGGATGGTTTGGAGTTTTTTAAAATATCGATATACCGAATAAACATCTCATTAGTGATGTATTGTTTATTATGTTTATATGTTGCTTCATATTGTTCATTTTTTACCTTTGCATTTGCACAGATTTCGACGAACAAACGGCAGACGATTGGGACGTGGATATGAGCGTCTATTACGACAAAGGTAAAAGCTTGATAATACTGCACGATAGCGGTATTACACTGTAGGCCCGGTAGATTTTATTTGATTATCCAAAAACAGACATTACCACGTGGTTATTAAATAGAATATATTACATAATATATACAGCCTCAGATTATAGATGGATCGGCCAAATTAATCAAATGAATATAATGAAACGTTTTTACACATTTCATTATAACTTTTGACCACAAGGTGGCGGTGGCCCCAAACTTTATAGGTGACTTCAAGGCATGGGGCAAATTATGCATGCTAAGTTTCATAATGATGCGTCACTGCATTTGTAAAATACAGCATTTTACGTCTAAATTCAAAATGGCTGACATATAAAAATAAAATGGGTATCATTTGAATCAAAAGAGACCAGTCTCATCATTTTAGGCCAAACTATTCAGGATTTAACAGCAAAAATAGCCCTTTTCATATTTCCTAACCACTAGGTGGCGCTGTGCAGAAACTCTGCACATACCGTCAAGGCATGCTTGGAACGACATATACCAAGATTTGTGTTAATACGCTAAAGCGTTGCGGAGATACAGACTTGCGTCCGTTTTGGAGTGCTCGTCGTCGACTTTAGTTGAAGTAATTTTCCTAAACGAAAATTCTAAATGGCAGAAAATCTAGTGGGCCGAAATGGAAACCACGGTGTGCGTTCGACTCGGAAGGGAAAAAAAATATTTTGTTTCTAGACCTTATGGTTCAAAAGTTATGAGCATAAATATAAGTGCGATTTTGAACTGTTGGTGGCGCTAGAGAGTTTGAGTTAGAGACCCCAAATTTGGGTCATTTATTGTTCAGGATGTCCTCTATCAATGTGCCAAATTTCACAATATTCCTCAAGTGTTCTATGGGTTGCTGTAGACTCCAGCCGGAAAAATAATAATAATAATAATAAGGAAACTAACAGATACGATAGGTGCCTATGCACTTTTGTTGCTTAGCCCCTAAGAAGCCAATTTTCATTGTATTTCAATCAGAAATAACTAATATGTACATATTATCCATCCAACCAACCAACCATCCATCCATCCAACTTCCAACCATCCATCCATCCATCCATCCAACTTCCATCCATCCAACCATCCATCCATCCATCCCACCATCCAACCAACCATCCAACTTCCATCCAACCAACCAACCAACCATCCAACCATCCTACCAACCAACCATCCATCCAACCATCCAACCAAACATCCATCCAACCAACCAACCATCCAACCATCCAACCAAACATCCAATCAACCAACCATCCAACCAAACATCCAATCAACCATCCAACCATCCAACCAAACATCCAATCAACCATCCAACCATCCAACCAAACATCCAATCATCCAACCAAACATCCAATCAACCAACCATCCAATCAACCAACCATCCATCCAACCATCCATCCATCCATCCAATCAACCATCCATCCATCCAACCAACCATCCATCCATCCATCCATCCAACCAACCATCCATCCAACCATCTAATCAACCAACCATACATCCATCCAACCAACCATCCATCCATCCAACCAACCATCCATCCAACCATCCAATCAACCATCCAACCAACCATCCAACCAACCATCCAACCATCCAACCAACCATCCATCCAACCAACCAACCATCCAACCATCCATCCAACCAACCAACCATCCATCCATCCAACCATCCAATCAACCAACCATCCATCCATCCATCCAACCAACCAACCATCCATCCAACCAACCATCCATCCAACCAACCAACCAACCAACCATCCATCCAACCAACCATCCAATCAACCAACCAACCAACCAACCAACCATCCATCCATCCAACCATCCATCCATCCAACCAACCATCCATCCAATCAACCATCCAATCAACCAACCAACCATCCATCCATCCATCCCAGAACACCTGTTTCCATTACAGGACAGTCCCCCTTAACATCCAACAAGAACTGTACTTGTGTATAACTGAATATATTGTCTCTTTTATTCTTAGATGGTGGCGACATGGACGCCAGAGACTATGTCCTTATGCGTTCTGAAAAGAGACTTCGTGAGGGTCTGGAGGGGCTGCCTGGACGTCAACAGAAGATCGGAAGCTTCGAGAGGTTCACAAAGGTTTGGATGTTTTGATGATCCTCTGCTCAATACCAGTGTGGACCTCACGATACTTCACTTACACAGATTGATTTTTAAACAATATTTGTGTGTGTTTTAGGGAGTAGGCAGGCGTGTGATGGAGAAACAGGGCTGGAGGGATGGTAAGGGTCTCGGGAACAGTCAGGTGGGAATGTCGGATGCTTTAGAGAGTGAAGGACAGCATCCACACTGTAAGAGAGGCTTCGGGTGAGTCGGTTCACACCTGCAACAGTTTGATTATTATTCACACATCCTCGTACATCCTGCAGAGAATGATGTTAATGTTGCAACTCTGGCTTTGTAAAAAAGTATATTTTATTTTATATATATGTATATATATTTATATACATATGTGTATAATGTATAAAAAAAAATATGTATAAAATATATATATATATATATATATATATATATATATATATATATATATATATATATGTTTAAAAAATATATATAATATGTATTAAAAAAAATAATAATATATATATATATATATATGTATAATGTGTAAAAAGCATATTTTATTTTATATATATGTATATATATTTATATACAGATGTGTATAATGTATAAAAAAAAAAATATGTATAATATATATATATATATATATATATATATATATATATATATATATATATATATGTTTAAAAAATATATATATAATATGTATTAAAAAAAAAAATATATATATATATATATATATATATATATATATATAATATTTATAAAAAAATATATAATATGTTTAATAAAATGATATATATATATATATATTTATTTATTTATTTTTTGCTATATATATATATATATATCATTTTATTAAACATATTATATATATTTTTTATAAATATATATATATATATATATATATGTGTATAATGTGTAAAAAGCATATTTTATTTTATATATATGTATATATATTTATATACATATGTGTATAATGTATAAAAAAAAATATGTATAAAATATATATATATATATATATAATATTTATAAAAAAATATATATAATATGTTTAATAAAATGATATATATATATATATATATATATATATATATATATATATATATATATATATATATATGTGCATATATATATATATATATATATATATATATATATATATATATATATATATATATATTTATTTTTTGCTATATATATATATATATATATATATATGTATAATGTATAAAAAAATTATATGTATAAAAAATAAATAAATATATATATATAGTTTGTATAAAATAAATTATATATAGTTTGTATAAAAAAATATATATAATATGTATAAAAAATTAAATATATATATATATATATTATATATGTATATATATATATATATATATATATATATATATATATATATATATATATATGTATATATATATGTGTATAAAAAATATATAATATGTATTTAACAATTTTATATATATATACATATATATGTTTTGTGGTTTTTTTAAATACATTTTTTTCTAATTATTTTCTAGGTACCATGGAGAGAAGCTCAGCTCATTTCTTCCACTTAAAAAACCTAGAAAGGAATTTCACATATCAACAATTTATGATAAACCCAAAGACATCGATAAAGGTGATGAGCTGCTGCGGCGGCAACCCAACACCAGCATTAAGTACAGAGACTGGCATCCAGCGGGCAGCGCCTACTCAACCAGCCGACCTCTGCCACCGTGATTCATGACTGTTTTCTAGTGATATTCACAAACACTGAATTAAGACTTTATTTATTGTTATACAAAAAACTGAAAAATGAAAAAATTGTATTTTTCTTAGTATGTTTTTACACAAATATGTAAATAGATTTTCTGTGAGTTATGTATTAAAAGTGTACAATGAAGTGTTGTTTTGTTTTTATTTTTCCTTAACCCTCATATTTATGTATATAATTATCGTTAAATGTAAATATTTGGCAATTGTCTGTTAGGTAATGCATTGCTAATGTCTAGTCATTTACCAAAAGTGTGTTTTTTATTGTGTGTGTTTTTTAGGAGACATTGATCAAGAAATGTATATTTATATTGCGGTTTCCACAACATACACAGTTTCAAAGCAGCTCTTTGAGCTCTACAGAATAATAATTTACTACTACAAATATGTTTAATAAAAATAACAGTCTACTTGCCAACATTTTTGAGTAAAACTTGTTTAATAACAAGTAATAATAATAAAGTATTACTAATAATAATAATAGTCACATTTCCAGAATTATTGAGTGAAATAACAAAAAGCATTTTTTATTTAGCAATGCAAACAAACAAATTAAACAAATAATAATAAAACTTTTTAAGAGGGTTACAAAAAAAAAAAAAAAAAACCTTATACAATCTTATAAATATTAGCAAACGCTATAAAAGGGTATTAATAGATATTATAGTTATAAAAAAATAATAATAATGAAGAATAATTAAACATCTTTCTTGAAAATATTAAAGCAAGTGATTATAAATATATAAATATAAATAATAAAGGGATATGGATGCCAACAGCATACATTTAGTCAAAGGTGAGTATTTTTGGGGGAATTTTGATATTTCAACATCAGTTCCTAAAATCCATCTATAATACACTCTATAAACAAAATAGTTACACTCAGGACCTTCAGGACAAAAATGTCCCCATTGAAACCCATTAAAATGGCAATATTTGATCCCTGTGACATTAAAACATAAAATCATGAGTTCTATGATATTATACCTTCATTCTGGAGCCCTCACTTCAAAATGTACATTTATAATGTTTTCCACCAGATGGCGCCATTTATCTGATGTTTATCCTGTGGAGCAAATACAAGCTTTTCCCCTATTCTCTGTTTACTGTATTATAGAGACCTGCAGCACAACTGAATACATGATGCAGATAAAACTGTGTGTGTGTGTAAAAAACAGCAGTGACATTATGTAAACAAACTGGGTTAAAATCCTGAAAATGAATGAATAGGTAGTTATGATCAGTCAGTGAAAGTGGAAAATAATATTAATGTATAATATTTTTATGGCAGTTTTTTGACATGGATATTTTTGTCCTCTAAGGTCCTGAGTGTGAGGTTTTTTTAATCTGACACTGCACAAAAAATTATAATGCATCAAAATCAGTGTTGTTGCTAATCATTGACATATACCAGACTGCGATAATAATAAAAATAAATTCATCTGAGCATTTAATATATGGAAAATAAATAATTGTGTGTGTGTGTGTGTGTGTGTGTGTGTGTGGTGTGTGTGTGTGTGTGTTTCTTCATAAAAAACAACAGTGGCATTAAATAAACAAACTGGCATTTAAAGGGTTAAAATCCTGAAAATAAATGAATATTTGGTAGTTATGATCAGGATTGAAGCTGGGGTTAAAAATGTACACATATGGAAGTGGAAAATAATATTAATTATGGCAGTTTTTTGACGCGGACATCTTTGTCCTCTAAGGACCTTAGAGTAACTTATTTAAATTGACGCACAAGCGTTAAACAATAAACAGCTTTCATCCGCATCAGTGAGGGACTTTTATTACAGCGCTGAGGTCATTTCCGGTTTGTGTAGGAGTGACACGTCACGAAGGTCAGCGAGAGCTGAGGGAAAGATGACGACCACCTACAACACCTTCAGTCTGTGAGTGCTTCTCATTTACTCACTCATTTGATCACCAATACATTGATTAGATTATCTGATAAAAAGAGAGATTACTGCTCATCCCTAATCTGTTATTTAAGTCTTTAAATCATCTCAGAAGCAGCAGTGACGTGGCCAAAAAGTGCTGTCTACGTAGGCTGTTCGCTGGGTTTTGACACAGCCCGTGTTGATAGTCCGTTTATAAACATTTGAAATGTTGTTTACGATTATGGTCAACAAAAGATATCTTGAACTGTATCATCGTTGCTCTGTTTTGGCAATTATATCTCACTCGTTCATTCATATTGTTGTCCATGGCTGTATCTCAAAATCTAGTGAGCTGCCTACCTGGACAGCATTACTTAGGCTACTAGAATATGTTGTTAAAAATATGCAGGTTAAGTCTCACATCTTTGCTATTTCATGCTGTTTTTGTGCTGTAACTTTTATTCATTGTGTATAGATCTACATATGGGTCAATGACTAATTAGTTTTTTCCGAGGTAGGGCTGCACGATTATAGCAAAAATCATAATTGTCAATTATTGCCCTTGATATTGTAATCGTAATTATTAATGTCGATTCAAATATAAAATGACAAAGCAAGCAACCGTGCGGTTCTTCAGAATACCAGATTTCAACGGTGTTCTACTCCATGTTTGCCACTTACCGCTTTTTCTATGTTATCAAATCACGTGATTTTCAGGGTCGCATCTTGTGACATCACATCCTGTTTTTGGTCTGTTTAGAGGTCTTTGGTCCATGCTGCATTCATATATCAGTCGAACCGCACCAGTTTGTTTGGAAGCAGACCGAGACCCACTATAGTGGGTCTCCGTCGGCTTGTTTGGTGCACACCATGGTTCGGATGACAGCGTTCACACTTGTTCAAATGAACCGCACTATCAATCACGAGTTCGTTTTAATCCAACCAAACCTGCCAAGTGTGAACACACCCTTAGAACAGTTAAGCTGAATTACTTTATTGCTATTTTTTACAAATCACATTCTCATTGGCCTACTTATTAACATGACAAATCTAAGCGAGAACCACTAATCGCGACCACGAGGAGGTTAGCCCATGTGACTCTACCCACCCTAGCAACCGGGCCAATTTGGTTGCTAAGGAGACCTGGCTGTAGTCACTCAGCACGCCCTGGATACAAACTCATGACTCCAGGGGTGATAGTCAGCGCTAATACTCGCTGAGCTAACCAGGCTACGGTGTTTCTTCAGTATTCGTTTTCGTGTGCCACCGCGAACGGAGGTGGAACATAAAGAAAGCATCTGGGCATTCAGACGATTTAAAACTTGCACATTAGGATCAGTTGTCATTACTGATAAGACAGAGGACTAATTTAATCGGCTCTGATTGGCCATTGCCGTTTCATTAGTCAACGGACATGTTAGTGATTGGTTCGAGTGCTCACCCGCTGCAAAAACGTTGAAAAACTTAAATTGATCTCCGTAACCGTGCGTTCACACCAGAAGCGGCGAGAGCGTCAAAATTCGCTCTGGCTGCCCTGCCTTCAACGCTCGAGGACGCTCGTGGACGCTCTGACGTAGTTGAAATAGGTGGCAACATTTGTTCAGAATGCTTTGTTTTGTGAACTATATTTAAAGGGGCTGCAATTTAAACATCCAGACATGTTGACCATTTACTTTTTGCCGACCTATCACAAGTAGCGTATATCCTCATGAACTCTTTAAAATCGATCGATGGCAGAAAGTAATTAAAATTATAGTTGTTTGTTATCAAAATAAAATACATTTGTAATAATAACTGGTCATTCTTGGCATCAGCTGGACTTTATCATAGTAAGACAGAAGCAGAGAAAGGAGGTGCTCAACACACGCACCTACCATAGCGCAGACTGTGACACAGACCATAGTCTAGTTGTGTCTACAGTGCAGCTGCAGCCAAGGCCCTACTATCGCCAGGCTAAACATTCCAAGAAAATTGATGTAACAAAAACATGCATACCTGCGCTTAAAGAGGAGTACTGTAAGAAACTTGAGGAAGGCCTGAAGTCCATAGATAAAGAATCTGACCCTGACTCATACTGGGACTCGCTGAGAAATACTGTACATGACGCGGCGGTTAAGACTTTCGGAAGAAGAAAACGTCAAGATCTAGACTGGTATAAATCATCCATTGACACAATCCAACCTGTGTTAGAGGAAAAGAGGGAAGCACTAGCTCGTTTGAAGTCAAGACCCACTCGCGCAGCAAGATCAACTGCCCAGGCAACTGTCCGGAGGTGTGTCCAGGTATTCTGGAACTCCCTCTGCTCTAGAATAGAAACCGCAAGAAACTCTGGAAATCTCAAGGAAATGTTTGCAGCCATCAAGACTGCAACAGGACCCACATCTCAAACTTGTAGTGTGTTAAAGAAGACGGATCTATTATAGATGATCAGATGGAGAAACTTAAAAGATGGATAGAGCACTACAACGAGCTATATGGAGCAGAGGGAAACGCTTGCCGTCAGACTCTCTTAAACCTCCCTCAATCTCAAATCCGTAATCACCTTGATGATGAACCTGACATTGCTGAGGTGTTATCCACCATTGAAAGTATGAATAAAGGAAAGGCACCAGGTGCAGATGAAATACCAAGTGAGCTGCTACAAGCGGGTCTAATCCCATTAGCCAGTCATCTTCACCAACTCATTCTGAAATGCTGGCATGCCAAACAAGTACCACAAGATTTCAAAGATGCAACGATCACCACTCTTTATAAGAACAAAGGCGTCGTGGTGACTGTAACAATTATCGAGGTATTTCATTGCTGTCTGTCACTGGCAAAGTACTTGCTCGTATTCTACTGAAACGTTTGCAGGAAATCGCTGAAGATGCATATCCAGAATCGCAGTCCGGGTTCCGACCACAGCGATCAACTACTGATATGATCTTTGCTGTCCGACAACTGCAAGAGAAGTCACGAGAGCAGCGGCAACCGCTTTACATGGCTTTTGTTGACCTAACAAAAGCTTTTGACTATGTGGACAGAAAATCTCTTTTCCAGGTCCTTGAGAAAGCTGGCTGTCCACCTACTCTACTCTTACTGATTCAGTCATTTCATGATCGGTATGCTGGGTAGGGTGAAGTTTGATGGTGAGCTGTCTGATACGTTTCCCATCAAGCGAGGTGTAAAACAGGGCTGTGTATTAGCGCCTACACTGTTTGGTATTTACTTCTCATATGTAGTCAAAAGAGCATCACGAAGACCTGGACAACAACACTGGTGTCTCTCTATTGTCACGTACGATGGTAATTCTTCCATCTGTCTCGTTTTAAAGCTAAAACAAAGACCCAGCAATTTGTTGTGCGTGAACTACTCTACGCCGATGATGCTGCGTTATGCGCGTCATCTCCAGATCAGCTTCAAATCCTGATAGATCGATTAGCGAATCATGTGACAAATTTGGACTCACCATAAACATGGAAAAGACTGTTACAATGTCACATGTCCATGACTTTCATACATTTACAATCAATAAGACCCCACTTAAAGAAGTTGAGAAGTTCACTTATTTGGGTTCTACAATAACTTCGAAGTGCGACACTTGATCTTGAATTGGGTGCCAGAATTGGTAAAGCGGCTTCTACCTTCGGAAGACTCACTAAACGAGTTTGGCGGAATAAGTACCTGTCCGTCCGAACTAAAGGCAGAATCTATGAAGCCTGTGTCCTGAGTATCCTCCTCTACGGAGCAGAAAGCTGGCCAACCTATCAGCCCACAAGAAAGTAGACTCAGTGCTTTTCACACCAGAAACCTACGGTTCATCATAGGAAAAACCTGGGAGGACAAGATGACAAGCGAGGAACTCTTTAAGATAACTAATTCAGAACCTCTATCATCTAGGCTCAAATTTACTCGTCTTAGATGGGCAGGACATGTAAACAGAATGCCACCTTACCGCATCCCTCATTCTATCCTCCATGGCGTTCTGGAAGAGGGAACTCGTCACACTGGTAGACCAAAGCTTCGCTTTAAAGATGTACTCAAAAGAGATCTTGTGGACTTTGGCATTCAACCTGAATCATGGACCGTAGCATCAAGGAATCGGGATCAGTGGAGGGCTCAACTTCACAAAGGAAGACAACTAGACTACGCCAACAACCTTCTAAAGTTGAGGGAAAGACGGATGAAGTTAACCAACATGGACTAATGTGAACTACCCAAGCATCGTCATTCTTGACAGACGCATGCCTAAACTAGGTCTTGGTTGTTTTATATCCCTGTAAGCAAACAGGGACAGATCATATATTACTGGGAAACCCGCCACGGCAAAAATCATTTTCTCCTCCGTTTTATCTTCGGAACGAATGTTTGGTGGGAACCAAAGTTTACACGGTTGTGTTCTCTAGACTTCGCTAGAGCGGAGCTCCTCTATACTCCAATAGGTTGCCGCCGAAACGCGTCACAGCTCATTACCATAATGTTGCCCGCGCTTGAACTTTCATCTGACGCCCACGCCGCCCAAGACTCGCCGCGACGCCAAGAGACGCTGGCTGTCATTGAAAATTAATGACTTCCGTTCGATTTGACGCTCTCGCCGCCTCTGATGTGAACGCACGTTAATCATCAGTTTTCACGATTATATAATCGTGATAGCCGTAATCGTGATTCGTTGTGATTAATTGTGCAGCCCTAGTCCGAGGTGATAAAAATATGTTGTATAAAATATATACGTGGTTTAAAACACATGTGGTAAGTTAATAAACATGTAATCTTTGAGTTCATTTATTTATTTATTTTATGTTTATAGCATTTTCTACAAAAAAGTCATGTGGTGTAACCATCAAGTAAAAGGTATTAAAATAGTTTCCTTGCATCTTGAATACATGAGTGTACTCAACTAAATCAAAATGAGTGTGACGTCACTGACCCACATATAGTCCTTCAAAATGTACTCAAAACTCTGATTCCACAATTCCTTCGCATCCTCACTCAAAAAAAAACAAAACAAATATAAATGCAAATATATGCAGGTTAACACACACACATTAATGAACTTTCCATTGCATTCACAGGCACATTGCCCCTGAGAAGTTCTACATTGAAGCCTGTGATGATGGCGTCACTGATGTGCTATCCATTGACAGGGTGTCCACAGAAATGACCCTGACAGGTACAAAATAAAAACTCAGTTTGTGCAAATTTACACCGGAATACATACAAGAATCTACACACAAACAAACGCATTTAGCTGCCCAAGATTGCATATTTCTGTTGGGTAAGTTTCTGGTCTGTCTTGTAAAATTCAAAGGTTGGCTCGTTAAACGTCTGAACACACTGACGGTTTTAAACCTGATGTGTAACTTTTACCTCATTTTATGAAGTTTTTATTGCATGATGCTTTCAAGGATTATTTAGGCCACAGAAGAGCGTTTGGAGCGAGTCATATGATTTCCCATGAGTCACCCTTTGGTTAAAATGTAACTACGTTTTGACCCCAAATGAGAATGCAAATGTAAACTATTAATAACTACAGTCTTGACCAACACAAAATATGTATCGTTTGAAACTTAGAAGCTCTACTTTACAGTGCATGCAGCCATTATGACCATTACTTAAGAGGATGCGATTATTTTTCAATGAGCCCACACTTCAAATAATTGCATGCATTGATCAGTAGAGAACTGACACAAAACACAATTATATCAGATGACGTCATTGGAAATGATGTAGCATTGTGGAACACTAAACCAAGCGGATTGGGTTCAGATTGGTGCGAAAATCATCCATATTTGGGCAGAGAGTCATGTGATCAATCACTCATTACATATGACCACCAGGAGATGGCGCCAAACACATGACACAGACTCAATGATGACTCAAATGACACAGAATGAGACTCATTCTGTGAAATCTCATGACTAAAATCATGTCTGCATGCTATGCAAACCTTTAGTCATTGTTGTGTTTGCATGTGTAATTAGTTCTTATGTACAATTATTATCTTTTATTTGTTTTGAGATGTTTTTGGACACTATGATAAATAATTTTTGTAATGTTGTAACTTTTGATTGCTTTGTCGTATCAACACAAAAATGTTCTCAGATACAGTTTACATGATTGGAAACAAAACAAAAGCAGTTTTTTTTCCGAGCCTCCTTACACCCAGAGATATATAATGTAAAATCAGAGAAATAAGAATAAATGTAAATATTTTGTAAAATATTATTAAATTTGGCTGAAGATTAATTGCTATTATGACAAAGAATTGTCTGTTTTAGTGCTTTCCCTATTAGTTTTCATATTTCGGTGCTTGATGTGTGCTTAAGAAGTAATTTGACATATTTAACTTAAAATATATTAATCTGAATTTTTATTTTTTTAAGGCTTTACAACTATATGAATGAACAAAAATAAAAACGGCAGTGTATTCCAATTAATCAACAGATGACTTTAATGAATCAAGCTAAAAGGCTCATGAGCAAGGTTATAATAGTTTTACATTGTTAGTTTTTAGGGACCAATTGTTTTCATTAGTATTATTATAATTATTACCCAATGGGTGTCTATGACAGCCCATAATACCGTACATAGGAAATGTATGAAATTTGGTACATGCATATGGGTGGTGATGAATAGCCCCCATACCAAATTTGGGGTCTCTAGGACATACTCTATAGCGCCACCACAATGTCAAAAATTCAGCTTTTATTGTGTGTGTATCTTTTGAACTGTTTGTCTTCGAGACACAATTCTTATTTTGTCTGTTTACTCTGCTCCTGATGATTCCCCTTACATTAACACTCCACCCATTACAGTGGCCACCATCTTTGATTATGCCATTCATCATTTTTTCACTTCTGCATTGCCTGATTTGCACACACAATGACTCGAAATAATCTCCAGACCAAGCCGCAATGACTAATACAGAATGTTTATATTTGACTTGGTTGAAAAGTTATGCAAACACATAGTTAATGAGGTAGCTGTGAAGCTTTGAGGCTGTAACCCGGCAACGCTGTGTCTTGGTATGCCTCATGAGGACCATGGTCTGTGCACGTGCAGAGTTTCTCGACAGCGCCACCTATGGGTCAAGAAACTTTTGCCTGTAACCTTTGAACCGCGTCTCCTTAAATCATGGGGTTGGTGTCTGTGGATTTCTTATGTCATGTGGATTTCAACGATACCAGTTTTTCTCATATCAGCCATTCTGCCTCTCCACCATTTTGACATTTATTAAAAAATGATATATCTTTTAAATACATTGTCAGATTTCAAAGACAATTGGTATGCATCATCGACATCATGTCCTGATGATACTTGAGCAGTTTGGAGACAGTGCCACCTATAGTTCAAAGTGATTGGCTCAGTGTGTTAAAGCACTGATTTATAGTTCAAAAGGTTGTGGGTTTGATTCCCAGGTGGACCAGTGTTAGTTGATGTTATATTGCACTGGATATCTTTGTATTGTTTACTGAATAGATTATTTCCGTTTGAAGGTATACTTCTTGTTCTTTTTTGTCTTAGTGTTGTTCCTCTGATATATGGGACTGCTATCTTTTGAAAGGATTGATAAGTTTGGAGACCGCATTACATGGAGGTCAAAAGAACATGGGCTGTTTAGCATGGTTATCATGCTACATGCTATGATAGCTTAGCATGCTAACTGTTGGGTTTTCTGTCTTATAAGGCTATTTGATCACAATGCTATCCATAGGGCAACATTAGTTTGCATGCTAACCAACACATTTGTAAGGCTATTTGATCAAATAATTGACTTTTTGGAGACATTTGAAGTAGTGTGGGGTTGCTTTGTGTGTCATATTCATGCAACGTGTTGTGGTTACTATTGTGTAATACTTGCCATATCAGAGTTTTGAATTCTGTTTACTGAATGGTTGCTCCATTCTACTCTAGAACGGAAATTCGTTAGTTCAAATGGTAAATGGTCTGCACTTATATAGCAGAGGGGCGTTCTGTCCGCTGGGGGTCGGAGATTTGACTCCGGTTCTCCCGGAGAGGAGCGGCTGTCGTCTTCAAAGCGCTTTACACCGTGACACATTCACCCATTCACACAGACACACATTCATTCACCAATGGCGGCAGAGCTGCCATGCTAGGTGCTAGCCTGCCATTGGTAGCAGGCTAGTTCAGTGTCTTGCCCAAGGACCCAAGGGCATGTGGAGTCATGTGGGCCGGGAATCGAACCACCAACCCTGCCATTAGTGGCCGACCCGCTCTACCACCTGAGCCACAGCCGCCCTAATCCATCTTGGCATGATCTGTGCTTTCTCTGTCAATGTGAGATCTTTGGGTTGTGCCATGCTGGTGCTTGTCTCCATAATGTCTGCTTGCTACTATATTTTATTTACTTTTTATTTCCATGTAATTTTCAAATTGTCATTTTAGTTTTAGCTTTTCGCTACATTTAGTTTTTATTCTAGTTTTACTAGTAATATTAAGAGATTAATGGAGAATGGGGTCGTAAAGCAGGCCTCTCCAATATCCAATTTGTAAATTATACTTCCATACACTCCTACTCCATTTGTACTTTTAAATTTGTATATATACAGTATGTGTCATGTATATGTTACTGCCAACAACCACTAAACACTGGGATTTGTCAACTGATGTGCCATAATTGTAAAGGTCCCAGACACGACTAGCGCGTTTTCTACCTGCATTGCTTTTCTGCATAATGGTAGTTATTATGGTGGGTTTAATGGTTCATAAAATCATACCGCAACAAAAACAAAACCTAGCATGATTCAAAATGAGATTAAGTTTCAGAGCCATGAATGTGTATTTTATATTCAGTTTTTATTAAAAATAAGAAATATTCAAATATGTTACCAAAACAACTTTCTATAAATGTATTAAAAGAATTGCTAAGTGTGGTTTTTATGAGGTTTTATCTTTATAAGGGGATTATTTTTCTCTGATGTGTTTCAGTGAGGAAGGATATTCCTCCATCAGCAATAACACGACCAATATGTGGAATCATGGGAACTATACGGCTGGTAGCAGGTACTGTATAATCTTTCTCTGTTTACGATCTAGTCTGCTCCATTTTATGATTGTGTTTCAATGCTTGACAACCAGCGTTACACAATCTGTTTTAAATAATAACGCACACATTTTTGTGTTGTTCTTGTACATGTTGAATACATCATTCAAACATTGACAGTGTAGGTTGGAAAAAGTAAGTGAACCCCTAGGCTAATGACATCAACAAACGCTAATTAGAGTCAGGAGTTGGCAAACCTGGCATCCAATTAATGAAACGTGATTGGAGTTGTGGGTTAGAGCTACATTTGACTAATAAAAAGCACTCAAACATTTTGAGTTTGCTATTTACAACGTCTGCTGATGTGGAACATGCCTCACAAAAAAGATCTCAGAAGACCTACGATCAAGAACTGTTGCTTTGCATGAAGCTGGAAAGGGTTATAAAGTTATCTGGAAGAGTTTAGATATTCATCTGTGCACAGTGAGACGAACTGTCTATAAATGGAGGTGATTTAGTACTATAGATACTCTCTCTAGAAGTGGCCGTTAGATATTCATCTGTCCACAGTGAGACAAACTGTCTATAAATGGAGGTGATTTAGTACTATAGATACTCTCTCTAGAAGTGGCCGTTAGATATTCATCTGTCCACAGTTAGACAAACTGTCTATAAATGGAGATGATTTAGTACTATAGGTACTCTCTCTAGAAGTGGCCGTCCAGCCAAGATAACTCAAAGGGCACACATGCAGAATGCTCACTGAGGTATAGAAGAACACTAGAGTGACAGATAAAGACTTGAAGGAATCATTGGAGCTGGTTAACATCTTTGTTCATGAGTCTACTGTACAGAAAACATTAAACAGGTATGGTGTTCATGGCAGGACAACATGAAGGAAGCCGCTGCTTTCCAACAAAAACATTGCTGCACACCTGAAGTTTGCCAAAGACAACCATGACACTCCACATTACTACTGGGAGGTTCATTTACTTTTTTCGCAGCACTGTGAATGTTTAACGGGATGTGTTCAATAAAGACATGAAATATTATAATTGTTTGTGTGTTGTTATCTTAAGCACATTGTGTTTGTCTATACGTGTGACTTTGATGAAGATGAGATCACATTTAATGACCAATTAATGCAGAAAACCAGCTCATACCAAAGGGTTCACATACTTTATCTATCCACTGTGTGTTGTTTTTCAGGTATGTATCTCATCGTCATTACCAAGAAAAAGAAAGTGGGTGACCTACTTGGCCATGCGGTCTGGAAAGCAGTGGACTTTGATGTTATTTCCTACAAGAAAACCGTTCTGCATCTCACTGATAATCAGGTTGGTTCTTTTCAATGTATGTTAAAGGGACAGCTCACCCAAAAATGAATATTCAGTCATTGTTTACTCACCCCTGTGTTGTTATATCCCTATATGACTTGCTTTCTTTTTCTGAACCCAAAGGGAGAAATTGTGAATAAATGTTGTGCTCAGTGATGTCACAATGGCAGTTTATGGTGAGCACCTCTTCAAACTTCAAAAGTATCATTCGGAAGTCTAATAAATGATTCCGTTGTATGACATCACTGAGCACAACATTTTCTGTTCAGAAAAATAAATAAATAAAGTCATATAGGGTTATAACAATACAGGGGTGAGTAAACAGTGAATTTTGGGGGAACTAATCCTTTAAAAATATTTTGTTTGCAATACTTGCATCATTAGTGTTAATTTAGTGATAAAACAAAAATTATATTTAACCTGGAGCCTTAAGAGTTTTTGCATTGTGACGTTAATTTCATGGACATTTTTTGTGAGATACACCTTTGCATAATTAAGTTGGTTCTAAAAACAAAATATACCAAATCTCATGGGGAAAAAAATAAATATATGTACACTAAAAATCTGGTAAATTCAGGTAAACTTGTCCACTTTTTGATATTAAAGGCCTAAATTCGTGATGGATTTGCGAGGTGAACTGCAGACGAATGGTCTATTCACACCGGGACTGAAACAAATAAAATTCTATCATATTAAATACAATTCTGTCTTTATTTATGCATGTATTTTACAATGAGTATATTCCAAACTAACTCCCGAGCCCAGCTTCTCTTTATTTAATGCCTTGATAATGTAACACGAGTTACAGTGATGTAAAAACACATGAAATAATGTACATTTAAGTAAAAGAGGTAGAGCATAAAATATGATGCATAAGAGTAAAATAATATAAAAGAAGACACAAACCTCATGGTCTTTTTTATTTAATTATTGCATGTTTGGATTGAATTCAGGGTTTCTTGTGCGTGGTGAGAAAAAGAGCATCGTTACAGGAATACTGCATGTAAACAGTCATTTTCTGTGATATTTTACTACAAGCTTAGTCCAAACCAATTGCAGAACCACACTGCTATTATTAATCCATGGATAATATAACAGGCACAGTAATATACATCTAAAAATATGTACTGTAACACTCACATTAGTCCATGATGGGCAAGGAGGCGGCGAGAACCGGCTTGTCAACATAAATCATAATTTAATGCAAACTTAAACCAAAAGCACAAACACATAAACACACACATGACGGACATGCCTGTAATTCTCTCTCTCTCGAACCGTCGTCACCGGCCGCCTTTATCCCTCGATTGGGGACCGGGTGCGCAATATTCCGACCCGGCTCCGCCCCCTTCCGCTCCACACTCCTCCCGCCGTTATCTCAGGCCGGGGTGCCACCGGCATGACGTACACCCCCCCCCCATCCCTGGGGCGGGGTGTATCTTACGTCCCGTGTGGTCATCCCCGCCTTCCTCGACCTGGGAGGAGACAGGAGGGGAAAAAACAACAACAAATACAAAATAGGCGAGGGCAAAGGCCAACACGGTGCGAAAGAGAGAGAGAGAAGAAGCTCACTCACTGGTTCTCTGATGTACCGTCGCGTGGTCCTCAAACACTCCTCCACACTCAGGCGGACGACAGCCGCTCCTCTCCGGGCAAACCGGGAGTCAAATCTCTGACCCCCAGCGGACAGAACGCCCCTCCGCTTTTCTGGCGGCACCTGGGGACATTCCTCTGCCCCGGCAGCGGCCCTACCGCTCTAGGCGGTCCGGGAGTCGCTTCCCTCCTCCCCTCGCGGACGGCGGACTTCACTCGACCCCTCCGCGTTTCTGGGGGACGGCAGGGCACTCCTTCGCCCCTGGCAGCAACTCCATCGCTCCAGGAGGTCAAGGAATCCAGTCCCCACTCGCCCTGCGGACGGTGGCCGTTCACTGCATCCGGGCGGTCGGGCTACTCTGTCACCCGGCAGATGGTAGCGGAGCTCCCCTGGTTGGACGGCAGTGTCGAGGACACTGCGACGGGCATCCCTCCTCCTTCCCGGGTTTCGGCACCAATGTAACACTGTTAAGGATGGGCAAGGAGAGCGAACGCTGTCAATATAAATCATAATTTAATTCAAACTTAAACCAAAAGCACAAACACATAAACATAAACACACACATGACGGACATGCCTGTAATTCTCTCTCTCTCGAACCATCGTCACCGGCCGCCTTTATCCCTCGTGCGCCTCATCAGGCCGATATTCCGACCCGGCCCCGCCCCCCTCCGCTCCACATGTACATTTAAACAAAACACCAGGTATGATATGAGATGGCAGCACATTACAATAATAATCTATGTAATGTGGCCTTAACATTAAAATGGCTAAAGTGAAATGTGATTCTTGATATGAATCCTCCAGATGCAGGACAACAAGACCTTCCTGTGCATGATCAACAGCGTCCTGAACACAGACGGTTTCTACTTTGCTACTGATTATGATCTGACTCACACTCTCCAGCGACTGTCCAACACCAGCCCTGAGTTTCAGGAAATGAGTTTACTGGAGCGGGTCAGACACTGTCTGCTATATTCTTATTAATCATTTTATAATTATTCCTTAAAGCTTGACTCAGAAGAGTGAACGGTATCTTGTATTATTATTATTATCTTTCACAGGCAGATCAGAGATTTGTATGGAACGGTCATCTCTTGAGAGAATTCCTAGCACAGCCTGAGGTACACAAGTGTTTTTAGATTTAGACACAATGAATTGTGTTATAAGTAGCACTGGATGATACAGCAAAATTTTATCTACTATCTGCATTGATCTCAATATTATATATTTGTGCTGAAATGGTTTATCTATCAATTAGAGGCACCATGATTTCAACCAAAGAGCCATTGTAGCTAAGTGGATTAGAAATGTCTGTGAATCTGCTTTTAAGTGTCACACATTTAACATTGTGTTTTCACAGCTACACAAGTTTGTCTACCCTGTTATTCACGGCTGTATCCTTTTTTACCAAAAACTGACTTTGTCAGAAGGCTATTTTTTTTTAATCCTTTTATCCAAATTCTATAATTATGTACTAGCTCACATAGCTCTTTTCCATGCAAAGACAATTCATAGTGACCATAGTGACGATGATGGTCAAGCTTTAAAAAAAGACCAAAAATTATTCACGATGTAGTAATATGACTTGTGTTATTGTAAGTTATTCACCTACACTGAAGCTCCTAATTGAGCTTGTCCGATGTGGTAACTATGAACTGTTGTGTTTTGAAAAGAGCTGCGTGAGGATTCGTCAGATGTTCTCCTCTTTATTTGAACTTTTTTGTTCATCAGGGTTAATAATGTAGTGTAATGAAAAGTTTCATTTCATTTCTAGATTGAAAAGTTTGTTGACAAACTTTATGTTGGCTTGAAAAAGCCTTGTCTGAAAGTTTAATAAAAGTTTAAAAGCTTGAAGTTTTACAGGTAGATAGAGTGCTAGCATGTAGCTAGGCATTATTAGCATGATGCTTGCATGTTTTAAAATTTAGCTAGCCATTGCTAGTATGTTTTAGCATGTAGCTATGCATTGTTAGCATGATGCTTGAATGTTTTAAAATGTAGCTAGCCATTGCTAGTATGTTTTAGCATGTAGCTAGGCATTGTTAGCATGATGCTTGCATGTTTTAAAATCTAGCTAGCCAATGCTAGCATGTAGCTAGTCATTGATTGCATGTTTTAACATGTTGCTATGTGTTACTAGGATGTTTTAGCAGGTAGCTAGGCATTTTTATCATGTTGCTAACATGTTTAACATGAAGCTATGTGTTGCTAACATGTTGCTAGGCATTTTTAACATGTTTAACATGTAGCTAGGCAATGATATCATGCTGGTAGAATTTTTAGCATGTAGCTAGCATGCCATGAGCAAGTGTAACATGAAGCTAGGTGTTTCTAACATGTTGCTAGGAGTTTCTAGCATGTTATAACATGTAGCTAGGCAATGCTATCATGCTGCTATCATTTTTAACATGTAGCTAGATATTGCTAACATGGTGCTTGCATGTAGCTAGGCATTGTTTGCTTGTTTTAGCATGTAGCTAAGAGTTGCTAGGATGTTGTTAACTTGTTTTAGCGTTTTAAATCCAATATAATAAATTGTTACAGGGGTTTTAGTAAATCACTCTTTTAAAGACTATAGATAGATAGATAGATAATGTCCATTTAATTAATCGGCACATCATGTAATTAATTTGAACACTTTTAATAGTTTGACAGCCTTAAGATAGATGATATATATATATATATATATATATATATATATATATATATATATATATATATATATATATATATATATAAAATAAATAAATAAATAATGGAGTTTGAAGTAAGAAAAATTAAACCGATTTCATAGGGCCCTGTTATAGTTTCTCCATACAGTGCAGTCCTTACATCACAGTCCACAGTCATCAACATGAAGTCGTGCTGCATCAATGGCAAAATCTTCGACTGGAACATAATTTCCAGGAGGAGCTGCTTCAGGGCTGGTGTGCGTTACTATGTCAGAGGTAACAGTTGTTAAGTGTGGTTGAATTATTCTACCTCTGAAACTACCGTACTTCATTCAGATGCTACTAATCGAAGCTCTTTTTCTTCAGGTATCGACTCTGAGGGTCATGCTGCTAACTTTGTTGAAACGGAACAGATTGTTCAGTATAATGGAGGAAAAGCTTCATTTGTTCAGGTAAGCCACTGAAATGGTAAAACCTCCAAATATCAGTTTGCATGGTATTTGTCTGGTCGCCGTGAATAGAAGTACAGCCATAGATGGTCCAGTTACTTTAAAAGAAATCCAAATTCAGACTGAGGTTGCATTTTTTCCCACAGTCAGGAAGGAAGAACTTGCCGGAATGTTTCTTGTGTCAAAATACATCCACAGAAATACTCTCAGACCAAGAGTCCATATCAACATTCCTCAGTTTCTTGTGTGTAACCGTTATCTCCTCCAATCTAATTCGTGGATTGGTAGTTTCCATGTCATCAAAGATCAAGAGTCCCAAACGGCATCCAAGTGTCACTATGCCACACCTGCCAGTGGCGAGTAAATTGAGAAAATGTACCAGCTATAAATATTTCTGACTGGCCATGAAACTGTTTTATTAAAATATATTATAGGGATGCACCGATGTGCAATTAATGTGTGGAAAAAGTCGTTTATTTTGCACTTCTGCTTTTGAAACTTCTAAACAATAGAACTCACATGTAACATATTGTGATCGACAATAACAAATTCACATTATGCATTTTCGACATGCTTTATCTTTTTTGCATTTCATTCATTTTGGAAGGTCTTTTAGTAACATTTTATAATAATTTTTAAATGCATTAGGTATCATTTGCTAATAATGAGTTACAGCATTTATTCATCTTAGCTAATGATAATGCTAAAAAAAATTTTGTTTATTGCTCATAATGCATTTACAAACGTTTACAAGTTTTAAATTAAAAAAATGTGTTTGTGTATTCTGAAATTAACATTAACCAATATAAATAAATGCTATAAAAGTATTGTTTAGGGATGCACCGATATGAACATTTTTGGCCAATACCGATTTTAACAAATAATTTTAATAATAGATATTTTGCCACTTACCTTATTTTGTCATCAGATCACTGTTTTGCTTGGGAATTGCATTTTAAAAAAGTACAAAGAGGTACAAAAGCTTTTGTTCTAACAAGAAGTAATTTCCATTGAACATGGACTAAAAAGTTACCAGAAGAACAAAACGGCATTTTAAATTCTACAGTGGTGTAATGGATAATGGAATCTAGCCGTCTAGACCGCTAGAGGGCGCCGCCTGCTTACACAATGCTGACTGAAGCACTGATTACAGTCTACTTTTAAACGCAGCCTTTCAAGCTTTTGTAATTGCGCAAGACATTATTGTGATTTCAATCTTAACTCAATCAATCGTGCAGCATTAATGGATACCACACCAATATATCAGAAGTCAAAGTTTGCTGTTTTCAAAGTATTTGGATGGTTTTACCTCATCATATATAGGTAAATGCCGCTTTCAGACGTGTCACGTAACGATGGTTTTTCCTTGTTAATGTGAGAACGAGAAAGAATAAAAGTTACATGTTGGTTGGAGTGCCAACCCTTCTACATACTGTGTCTATTATTATTTGTGGATCGTGCATTTCAATTCATGCTTTGAGTTTATACCAAGTGTGATAAAAAATTATTATAAATGATAAACATCGTATTTTCATATTGACGTTTTCATGCTTAAACCGATTTACTGATGGTTATAATTTGGTCATTAATTGGCCGATTAATATAGGCGGCTGATACATCGCGCATCCTTTGTATTGTTTATTGTTCATGGTAACTATATAGTTAACTAAAGTGTTACTGGTATTTCTTTATACTGTATTACACTCATACAAAATTATTTTGAACTTGCAACTCAATAAATTAAATTAGTTAAAAATGAAAAAAATCTTTTTTTCATACCAGTGCTTTGTGCTTAAACCGATTTTGATACATTGGTGCATCCCTAAAATATATATATATATATATATATATTTTTTCTTTGAAAATTGATTTATTTAACTGTTTTTGTCTCGTATACTTGTGTCAAACTGCACCTGACAGCTATTTAGTTTTTTTCATCATATTTTAGTTTTGGTGGTTTAATTTGACATATGTGTTGCTACCAAGTGTGCCGCACAAGCCCTCAAAAGTGAAGCCAAAACGTCTCGATCGCCCCCCCGGTGACTGGTCCTAGTATAGGTCATAAACCCCGCCTCCCCATGTTATTCAACGGGACGTGAGACCAACTAAACAATTAAATTACACTTCACATATCTTTTTTCCAAAGATAGTTTCTGTCATTTACTGTCGTTTCTATCACGTTGATGTCATTTCAAGTGTTTGTTTTCAAAATAAGTTTGTTTTTAGTTATTTGATGCTATAAAAACGCTGCTGTGACATCATGATTGACAGCTGTGATTGACAGGTTCTCTGAGTCACTGAAGCACCAACTGACTTTTTTTCGGGATCTTCGGAGGACTGAGGAGATTGGAGCTTTAAATTTAATATCTACATTTCTATAATTAATTATTTCACACCGTCAAAAGTGCAGGGGCGTGTGCTTGGGTTGATTCAGCGAGAGTGAGGGCGGGGCCTTGATTTCGCGGCTTTACTTCCTGCTCACTACTGCGCAGGTCTGGTTCCGAAATCGCAACTGCGCAGACTCAAATCCCAAGATGTCAGCGCCATATCGGGACACTGGCGGCTTCAGTTCTCACCAATGGAAAAGAGCGAAGGGGCGTCGGCCATCTTTTTTTACAGTCTATGGTTGCTACGTGGAGTTTTGGGGTGCTAGGGATGCACTGATGTATCGGCTGTCCATATTTATCGGCCAATTATTGACCAATTTAAAACCATCGGCATATCGGTAATAAGCATGAAAACGCTGATATGAAAAATGTAAGGTTTATTTATAGTTAATTAGTAACACACTTTGTAAAAACTCTGAATTCATATGCACAATCCAGAAATGATAATAGCCACAATATGTCAAAGGGCACTCCTAAGAACATGTAACATTTATTTTTTATTCTGTCTTGTTCTCACGTCAATAAGGAAAAACGTCATAAACGGACGTGACAGCTGTGAAAGCGGCACTTACCTATAGGCCACATGACGAGGGAAACCTCCAAAATGCTTTGAAACCAGCGGACTTTGACTTCCGAGATATCGGTCTGATATACATGAATGCTGCACAATTGATTGAGTTAAGATTGAAATCACAATAATGCCTTTTGCGATTTCAGTGCATTCAGTGCTTCAGTCAGCTGTGTGAGCAGGCGGCGCCCTCTAGCGGTCTGGACGGCATGATCCAATAGAGCACTATAATACAACATTTAAAGGCCGTTTTGTTCCTCTGGTTTAAACTTGTAGTTTTTCACGATGTGGTTGACATTTCCATGGAATTGCTCAACATATGCATAGTATGAATTTGTAAAGTCATATACAGTACACACATGTAGAATCTTAGTTGTTTTGAACTGCGAAAACAGAAGTGCAAAAATGGTTTAGAAGTACAATATAACCTTTTTTAAAATCAATCATGATGTTGTCATATTTAGTTATTTTTCTTTTTATCGTCTATTTATCTTTCATTGTGGCTCTCTATAAATGTTGGCCTGTCATGTGTTCAGCAGATCCAATGTGCAATGGCAAATATTTCCAGAAAAGCGAGACACTTTAAATAGTGACGATCGATCTTACAATTTGATTTAAACAATGTTTTATGTTGTGGTTCCTTATAAGATTACTGGCCAGCATTCATTTTACTCGCAATGAATGTATGACCGAATGAAGAGTTAAATAAATGTCTGTTATAAAACCATGACCTTTGACCCTTTAATTTCACAGACTCGTGGGTCAATCCCGTTCTACTGGTCACAGAGACCAAACCTCAAATACAAACCAAAACCACAGATCAGCAAGAGTGTCAATCATGTAAGATTCACTTTCTTTACCTTTCTGTTGTCGTTTTGTTTAAATACTGCTATAAAAAGTATTAAATAATAACGTTGTACAATTAATTCAGCCCAAAGCGTTAGTTGTATATATTAGATTGATCCAAAGCTTAAAAAACGTAAACACTTTAAATTGCTTGTGCTAACTGATATTATTGAGTATTAATTTGTATCTTCTTTGTGTCTCTTCTCTCACAGTTGGATGGTTTCCAGAGGCATTTTGACTCACAGATCATAATGTATGGCAAGCAAGTGATTCTGAACTTGGTATGTTTAGTCGACTCACCGTGTGTACATGTATGTGTCATATACTGCGAGACATTGCACATTGATATAATCCTGAAGGATTTGTTCATGCATACGTTTAGTTTTTTTACTTGTGATCTTTAATCCAAATGTCATAACACGACAGACGGATGCAGGACTTCTCCAATCGTTTAGTCCGCTTAAACCCCGCCCCTTTCTTATAAATACCACAACCTTGCGTAGAGTTGAACGAACCGTCAGTTGCATGGTGGTGAAGATGGCAAGGTGTGTTTTCCTTCAAAACTATCGTTCCTTAACCCAAATTTCCTTGGTTATGGGTCAGCTGGCTTGAATTGACATTCGTGTGTGTGTGTGTGTGTGTGTGTGTGTGTCTGTGTGTCTGTCTGTGAGTGTGTGTGTCTGTGTGTGTGTGTGTGTGTGTCTGTGTGTCTGTCTGTGAGTGTGTGTGTCTGTGTGTGTGTGTGTGTGTGTGTGTCTGTGAGTGTGTCTGTGAGTGTGTCTGTGAGTGTGTCTGTGAGTGTGTCTGTGTGGGTGGGTGTGTCTGTGGGTGTGTCTGTGGGTGTGTCTGTGGGGGTGTGGGTGTGTCTGTGGGTGTGTCTGTGAGTGTGGGTGTGTCTGAGTGTGTGGATGGGTGTGTCTGTGTGGGGGTGTGAGTGTGGGTGTGTCTGTGGGTGTGTCTGTGAGTGAGTGGGTGGGTGGGTGTGAGAGGGGGTGGGTGGGTGTTTGTGTGTGGGGTGAGCGTGTCTGTGTGGGGGTGTGTGTGGGTGTGTCTGTGTGTGGGTGAGTGGGTGTGTCTGTGTGTGTGGGTGTGTGTGTGAGTGTGTGTCTGTGTGTGGGTGTGTCTGTGAGTGAGTGGGTGGGTGGGTGTGAGAGGGGGTGGGTGGGTGTTTGTGTGTGGGGTGAGCGTGTCTGTGTGGGGGTGTGTGTGGGTGTGTCTGTGTGTGGGTGAGTGGGTGTGTCTGTGTGTGTGGGTGTGTGTGTGAGTGTGTGTCTGTGTGTGGGTGAGTGGGTGTGTCTGTGTGTGAGCGTGTCTGTGTGTGGGTGGGTGGGTGAGTGGGCGTGTCTGTGTGTGGGCGTGTCTGTGTGTGGGCGAGTGGGTGTGTCTGTGTGTCTGTGTGTGGGTGGGTGGGTGTGTGAGTGAGTGAGCGTGTCTGTGTGTGGGTGTGTCTGTGTGTGTGGGTGGGTGGGTGTGTGAGTGAGTGAGTGTGGGTGTGTGTGTGGGTGTGTCTGTGTGTGGGTGTGTCTGTGTGTGGGTGAGTGGGTGTGTCTGTGTGTGAGCGTGTCTGTGTGTGGGGGTGGGTGTGTCTGTGTGTGGGTGAGTGAGTGTGTGGGTGTGTCTGTGTGTGGGTGTGTCTGTGTGTGGGTGGGTGGGTGTGTGAGTGAGTGTGTGTGGGTGTGTGTGTGGGTGTGTGTGTGAGTGTGTGTGTGAGTGTGTGTGTGTCCACTGCAAACTCACATTCAGGTCTGCCATCGTTCCGCTATGCAACGGCCATATTTCCACAATCCAATCAACAACCATTGGATAAACTCAAATCGCCGCCCCATGTTTTTTTCTTGTTCGATATGCCGTTTCACTCAGAAATACGTCACAATACGGAAGTCGTCGCAACTTCCGTTTCATTCCGTTTTAATTTGTATTTCTGTTCCCGTTTCATTCTCAGATAAACCAGAAAGGCTCAGAGAAGCCGTTAGAAATGGCCTTCGCAAAGATGGTGGGCAGTCTGAGCAACGGCATGATCAAGTGAGCGAGTTAATGTTTTCACATAAACACTACTGATACGGACACACGTTTCCAGTCTCACTGTGTTCTCCTGCAGGTACATCGCGTTTGATTTTCATAAGGAATGCAGCCGGATGAGGTGGCATCGCCTGCAGATACTGGTTGAGATGGTAGCGGAAATGCAGGATGAATTTGGGTATGACACCGTGCTCACTACAAGATTTTGGTTGTTTGTCAAATAAACAAAAAATAAAGATATCGAATGCTAATTTGTCATGCATATGTTTGAAGCAACAAAATAAAAATCAACGCACCCCTATGGACTTTTGCTTTGCAATGAAACAATTGTGTATTTCATTTTTTTGTGAACAGCTACTTCCTAGTGGATTCTGATGGAACTGTTCAGCTGCAACAGGACGGGACTTTCCGAAGCAACTGCATGGACTGTTTGGATCGGACTAATGTGATTCAGAGTCTGCTGGCGCGGCGCTTGCTGCAGTCGCAGTTAGAGGTGTGCTCGCTTACTGCAGGCAAATAAACTGCCATGTCGCACAGTGCAATATTTGATCACAAAAAACTAAATAATCCATCTTCAACCGCTTATCCGAAGTCGGGTCGCGGGGGCAGCCGCTCCAGCAGGGGGCCCCAAACTTCCCTATCCCGAGCCACATTAACCAGCTCTGACTGGGGGACCCCGAGGCGTCCCAGGCCAGTGTGGAGATGTAATCTCTCCACTTAATCCTGGGTCTTCCCCGAGGCCTCCTCTCAGCTGGACGTGCCTGAAACACCTCCCTAGGGAGGCGCCCAGGCGGCATCCTTAGCAGATGCCCAAACCACCTCAACTGGCTCCTTTCAACGCAAAGGAGAAGCGGCTCTACTCCGAGCTCCTCACGGATGACTGAGCTCCTCACCCTATCTCTAAGGGAGAAGCCCGCCACCCTTCTGAGGAAGCCCATTTCGGCCGCTTGTACTCGCGACCTAGTTCTTTCGGTCATGACCCAACCTTCATGACCATAGGTGAGGGTAGGAACAAAAATTGACCGGTAGATCGAGAGCTTTGACTTCCAGCTCAGCTCTGTTTTCGTGACAACGGTGCGATAGAGCGAGTGCAACAATTGATGTCCACATATGTGGACAGCGGGACTAAGTTGTGAAATGTTAAATAACACTAAATTATAAATAGTCAAATAGTTTATGATGTGTCCAGGAGTGTTGATTATTCCTATTACAGACGTTACATCATAAATTAGCATAATTTATTCAGATTCAAAGTAATGTCCAGCATCATCCAATCACTGTCAATCATGTTCAAATAAACTGATACATTATAAATGTTGAATCTATGTACTGATGATCATCGTCCCATGTGTGTCAAACATGTTGAGTGATCCAAACATCATCTGCAGCTGAAACTGAACTTTTGATCAGATTTTAGGAGTGAACACACTTAACTGCATAGAGAGATATAGGATGCTCCCTTGCTCCCTATTTAGTGCATGACATAACCTCCAGTGTGCTGTCTGTCTGCACTGGTCTCAGAACAGTTATAGAGAGTTATAGGATGCTCCCTTGCTCCCTATTTAGTGAATGACATAACCTCCATTGTGCTGTCTGTCTGCACTGGTCTCAGAACAGTTATAGGAGAGCTATAGGATGCTCCCTTGCTCCCTATTTAGTGCATGACTTAACCTCCAGTGTGCTGTCTGTCTGCACTGGTCTCAGAACAGTTATAGGAGAGTTATAGGATGCTCCCTTGCTCCCTATTTAGTGCATGACTTAACCTCCAGTGTGCTGTCTGTCTGCACTGGTCTCAGAACAGTTATAGGAGAGCTATAGGATGCTCCCTTGCTCCCTATTTAGTGCATGACTTAACCTCCAGTGTGCTGTCTGTCTGCACTGGTCTCAGAACAGTTATAGAGAGTTATAGGATGCTCCCTTGCTCCCTATTTAGTGCATGACTTAACCTCCAGTGTGCTGTCTGTCTGCACTGGTCTCAGAACAGTTATAGAGAGTTATAGGATGCTCCCTTGCTCCCTATTTAGTGCATGACTTAACCTCCAGTGTGCTGTCTGTCCGCACTGGTCTCAGAACAGTTATAGGAGAGCTATAGGATGCTCCCTTGCTCCCTATTTAGTGCATGACTTAACCTCCAGTGTGCTGTCTGTCCGCACTGGTCTCAGAACAGTTATAGGAGAGCTATAGGTTGCTCCCTTGCTCCCTATTTAGTGCATGACTTAACCTCCAGTGTGCTGTCTGTCTCAGGAGGATAAATTGGGGCTGAATTGGCCATATTGGAATTAAACCATTCCTTAATAAAGATTGAATTTACGGGAGTTATATGCAGCAAAAGCATTGATTTAATAATAGTTCACTCTAATTAAAAATTGGTTATTTTTATGTGTATTAGCAGGCTCACGTGGAAATGTCTTAAGCTACCAATCTAAGTGTTGCTGCGACCAAAATGATTCGTAATGCAGAGCATTTTCTACCATTGCAGGATTAATGGCATAAACATACAAATGTTTGTTATTGTTATTGCCACCATTTTAACCAAAAATCAGTGCAGAAAATAGGGAAACAATTCTGCAGATTTTGTGTTGGCCTGCTTGCTAGTGTTGTTAGCTTAGCAACTTGTCAAACTCTATTGATATCGAGTTTCCTTCATGTTTTCCCGCTTGTCTGTAGAGATTGGGAGTTCTTCATGTGGGCCAGCGGATTGAAGAACAGGCAGATTTTGAAAAAATATACAAGAATGGTAAGACCTGCCCCAAACTTCCTCTTTAGCTGTTAATTTCATCCCGTTCTGTCTTCATCATCTCTCTCTCTCTCTCTCTCTCTCTATGTCCCTTCAGCTTGGGCAGACAATGCCAATGCATGTGCCAAACAGTATGCGGGCACAGGAGCCCTAAAGACAGATTTCACAAGGTAAGCCTTGACACTTCTGCTCTGCCCGACTCTGTGCATGTTATGTATATACAGTGTGAATGTATATATGTGTGGATATGTATAAGAAATTGGTTGTGTGTGCGTTCAGGACAGGAAAGAGAACCCATTGGGGTCTGCTGATAGATGGATGGAACTCCATGATCAGATACTACAAGAACAACTTCTCAGATGGCTTCAGACAGGTGGGCATCTCCTGGAGATTCTGGGGTGGTAAGAGAACACGTAATAGACAGACAGGTGTGTGTGTGTGTGGTAACAGAGGTTTTATTCTTCTGTGTATTCAGGACTCCATTGATTTGTTCCTGGGGAATTATGCCGTAGAGGAGGCGGATATAAACACTTCTCTACATGAACCCAAGGACTGGAAGTTCCTCACGGTAAGAAATTAAGTAAATAGTAGTATATGCAATGATACATTTCCATCTATGAGCAGCTTTGCAACAAATGTACAGTGATTCTGATTTCTGCTTCGCTATTGCCAAATCTCGAGAGCTCGAACATTAGCACTAATGCTCCTTCTAAAGGATGCAGTCGTTATTTACAGCCTGTACACTAAAAGAAAGCAGCAAAATCTCAATATATTTTTATTATAAAAATTAAAGCCTTCTAAAGATTTCTTCAAAGCCTGAAATAATGAGAACCAGTTGATACAGAATGCAGGTTTCTGAACGTGCTTAAAGAAATAAAATGTACTTTTTAACTTGACACGGTCTAAAAATTGCGGCGGTCCTGCTCGAGATGCAGATGCTAAAACTCAGCGCACCGAAAAGTCGTCCATTCACTGTGTGTACATTTTGTTTTTAAAAATGCACTCCCTCTTAATTTGTTCGAGTGCAAACGCTCTCAAAAACACTGTGCGCCTGTGGTGTGTGTGAAACAAGTTATGCTAAAATTTCAAAATAAAATTATAATAATAAACTAGATTAAAAAAAAATTGGCTAGACAAACTTTAAACTTTCAGGCTAGGCTTTCTCAAGCCAAAATTATAGACAGACCGACCGACAGACAGACAGATATACTGCTAGCATGTTTTTAACATGTTTTAGCACTTCGCTAGGCGTTGATAGCATGTGTTACGATGCAAGCATGTTTTTAACACGTTTTATCACTTCACTTCACTTGGCATTGCTATTATGTGTTAGCACATTTAAGCACTTCGCTAGGCATTGCTAACATGTGTTAGCATGTTGCTAGCATGGTTTTAGCACTTCGCTAGGCGTTGATAGCATGTGTTAGCACGATGCTAGCATGTTTTTAACACGTTTTATCACTTCACTTCGCTTGGCATTGCTAACATGTGTTAGCACGATGCTAGCATGTTTTAGCACTACGCTAGGCATTGCTATTATGTGTTGAAACGATGCAAGCATGTTTTTAACATGTTTTATCACTTCGCTAGGCGTTGATAGCATGTGTTAGCACGATGCAAGCATGGTTTTATCACTACACTTGGCATTGCTATTATGTGTTAGCACGATGCTAGCATGTTTTAGCACATTGTAACACTTCGCTAGGCCTTGCTAGCATGTGTTAGCACAAGATAAAAAAGAAAGGGATGAGTGATTGATAGAAAGTACGAGTGGTGGAGTTAAGAATCCTCTAAAGGAGTTATTACAGGAAACATTTTCAAACCTTGAATGGAAGTCAATGTGACATGAGGCCTTTCGGAAGTCTGATACTGGAATACCGTAAATCCGATCAGTTATAAAAGCTATAGCACACTATTCGAGATCAGTCTGAAGGTCTGTGATGAGTTTGGTGCATGTAGCTTAAAAGCTCGAGGAGGAGTTCGAGTCAGAAACGTTAGTCTCAGAAGAATAATAATATGTTTAAATAGAATATCAATTTATATATCATATTCTCAAGCCTATATAATAATAATTATAGAGTCTCCTGAACTGAGATCAGTTGGTTTAAATTCATTTAAATTATGCGTTGCGTATAGGGAAGCCAAAGTATCATGTCCACGCATGTGTATGAGGGGTTGCACGAGGTTAAAACATGCCATCCCGTGGCTATCGCTTTATAAAATGTCCCTTGTCTGTTTCAGTTGCCGATCATCATGGTTGTGGCTTTCTCAATGTGTATAATCTGTCTGCTGATGGCAGGTAAGACTTGCATTACGTGATTAATACTTTACATCATAGTCTCGACTAGTAGAGCATGGTGCTAGCGACGCCAATATCATGGGTTCGATTCCCAGGAAACACACAAACTGATACAATGTATACCTTGAATGCACTGTAAGTAGCTTTGGATAAAAGCATCTGCTTTTTCATCACTCATTCCCTCTGAAATTCCATTATCCAGGCGACACCTGGACGGAGACATTAGCGTACGTGTTGTTCTGGGGCACGGCGAGCATCGTGACCGGTGGAGTCATCCTCTTCAATGGCCGCGACTTTGTAGATGCGCCTAAACTGGTGCAGAAAGAGAAGATGGACTGAACGTGTGTGTGTGGAAAGCAGCTAGGTCCTGCCGAGTCTTCATCCTCCTCATCCTCAGTGCTGTCTTACTCTCAGCTTAATCGCGCTTGGAGCCTGTACTGACGCCACATGGCGAAGAGGAGGGGTGATGAAGGGGGCGGGGCGGGGCCAGGGCAGTGTGTGAGCAAACGTACACGGACGGACTCGATGCGTCACACACCTGCTGCTCTCCACACGGTTGTTGTATCATAGGGGACCAGCTCCTATCTTCACCTCAGATATCCCATAATTCCATCCTCACATGGGCAGCTTTACGAATCCATCACTGGTATTTCACTCAAGCACCTTAGTCTATCATGCATTTCATAAATGGACTCCGAAAACACCCACTTGTACAGTTTCCACGAGGTTTACGCCCCCCAATGTGTCGCAGCTCTCTGGCTGTTTGTATGAAACTAAACGTCTTTGTATTGTATCTGCCATTAGTGCCGATACTTTTGCACTGCAAATTGTAATTTTTTTTTAATCTGTATTTTTTTTCTTGCTTTTAAAAATATGTAAATGTCCTTCAAACAAAATTATGAAGTGAAATTTCGTAAAATAATGACTTTTCAGAAAAAAACATTTGTTTTTGTTAATTGTAAATTTTTCTTACTCCATTGGTAAAAACGTTTTTGTTTGTTTTAAGCATAAATCTAACTTCATTTAGGTTTATTCTTTAAACAACACAAACTATTTACCAATGAGATTTCAGTGTGGGAGGGGCTACCCACAGAAATAGTGATCGATGAATATGAAAAACGATGAAAATGAAAATCGCTATTGTACAGAGCCCTGTAGAGGACAGGGAGGTAATTTATTTTCTAAAATAATTTTGTGTTCCCTCAAATTTATTTTGGCCTTACCATAAAGCTATTGCTAGAGAATGCAAACTATTGCGGGGAAATGCAAAACAATTTCGGGGAAACGCAAAACTATTGCGAGGAAACGCAAAACTATTTTGGGAAACGCAAAACTACTGCGGGGAAACGCAAAACTATTTTGGGAAACGCAAAACTATTGCGGGAAACGCAAAACTATTGCGAGGAAACGCAAAACTATTTTGGGAAACGCAAAACTATTGCGAGGAAACGCAAAACTATTTTGGGAAACGCAAAACTATTGCGGGGAAACGCAAAACTATTGCGGGGAAACGCAAAACTATTGCGAGGAAACGCAAAACTATTTTGGGAAACGCAAAACTACTGCGGGGAAACGCAAAACTATTGCGGGGAAACGCAAAACTATTGCGAGGAAACGCAAAACTATTTTGGGAAACGCAAAACTATTTTGGGAAACGCAAATCTATTGCGGGGAAACGCAAAACTATTGCGAGGAAACGCAAAACTATTGCGAGGAAACGCAAAACTATTTTGGGAAACGCAAAACTATTGCGAGGAAACGCAAAACTATTGCGGGGAAACGCAAAACTATTGCGGCGAAACGCAAAACTATTTTGGGAAACGCAAAACTATTGCGAGGAAACGCAAAACTATTGTGGGAAACGCAAAACTATTGCGGCGAAACGCAAAACTATTTTGGGAAACGCAAAACTATTGCGGGAAACGCAAAAACTATTTTGGGAAACGCAAAACTATTATGGGAAACGCAAAACTATTGCGGGAAACGCAAAAACTATTGCGGCGAAACGCAAAACTATTTTGGGAAACGCAAAACTATTGCGAGGAAACGCAAAACTATTTTGGGAAACGCAAAACTATTGCGGGGAAACGCAAAACTATTTTGGGAAACGCAAAACTATTGCGAGGAAACGCAAAACTATTGCGAGGAAACGCAAAACTATTTTGGGAAACGCAAAACTATTGCGAGGAAACGCAAAACTATTTTGGGAAACGCAAAACTATTGCGGGAAACGCAAAACTATTGTGGGAAACGCAAAACTATTGCGAGGAAACGCAAAACTATTTTGGGAAACGCAAAACTATTTTGGGAAATGCAAAACTATTGCGAGGAAACGCAAAACTATTTTGGGGAAACAAATTCCCTCCATTTCCTGTAAGGGGGTCTGTACGATAGCGGCCGGTTAGGACAGGTTAATATGAAAGAGATGCCTTTTATCGATCGCTGCTCATTTCAGATGAGGATGTTTTCAATATTTTTACTAGAACAAGAAGACAAAAATAAGAAAAGTACATGTTTTTTTTGGCAGCTGTTTGTCATTGCATTTATTTGTGACACTTGAGACAGAACCAAAGATGGAACGGTTCGTGAATGGCTAAATGGACACATCAATGCCTTCAATATCACGGTCTTCCATCAGTGATTTGGGAGCTTTTATTATGAATGATTTAAAGGATTTGTTTGTGCTTTCTGTGTACAGAATCTTAAATGTAAAATCAGAAATGAACTCTAACTTGTTATGGGACCAGCGTCTCACCGTCTAAAGGCGAGCGGGTGTTTGTAGTTACCGGGGTGCTACTCGTGCATGTATGAAAATGGCCTGTCACTGAACCGATGTGCCAAATGTTTGTTTTTTCTATTACCCATTACTCTCTCTTTCCTTTCCGAGTGCTTTTATTGCTTCTTCAAGGACTCCCTGAGAAGGTCGGAATCGGATGATGCCTTAAGTTTGGTGTGAGCAAATGAGAGGGAGGTTTTTGTGAGGAAGTCTTCATTCTATCCCTCTGTGTCATACTGCAGACCATTCTTCATGTGTCTGACACCTGCTTGGCAGAGAATGTAAAAAACGTGTATTATTGATATTAAAGTCATTATTATGGTGCAGGTGTCCGTGGGTCCTTGAGTTTCCTAATGTTCTGTTTTACATGTGTGGAGCAACAGGGTGAGTACTACATGACTCCTTTAAACCTGGGGGAGTTTTGGAACACGTTTGCTTTGAATGTGCCACAGAGCTCGAATTAAATGGAGATAACAGGCTCAAAATGCCGCGCCAGATTAGTTTTAGTGAACAAACAAGGTGTTGTGAAGCAACCGAGCAATTAAGAAGATTTTCTCTGGTCGGACAACAGATGTAACAATGTAACTGTACAATGTAACATTAACATTCTGATTTGTTTGGCTCTTAAAGGGGCAGTACACTCTTAGCTTAATTTACCGGTACCACCTCTGACCTGCTTAAATACACTTGAAATTGACAATTATTGTTAAACAACTTTTAAACATGATGCTAGCCAAGACCAAACAAAATAAGACTACAGTTGCCCCCAATAAGGGGACATCAGTATTACAAATAAGATTAGTTCTAGGCACATAGAGTAAACGACAGGTATTTATTCAGAATTAACAGAATATACTAATTATTATCCACAATATTATCACTACAAGTCCATCTAAGCATACAAGAACAAATATCAAAAATCAAGGGCAGAGGAATTGTAGCCTTGAGCAATTTAATGTATGTATACTATATTTTCCATATATGTATATAAATGTACACATACTGAATGTTTTCCCTGCATTTCATGATTCTGGCTTATAATCGATCACTTCCTGTCACAACACAACATTCACTGTTCATTTTAAACTTCTACATGCAAAACATTGTGATTTTACATATTTAATTTAGCACTAAAATACACAAAGTTATTTACAAAATAGTTTTAAGTATCCATAATAGACAGGGTTTCTGAAGGAAATATGTGGGATGTTTGCCTGGGCAAATCTCACCGCTATGATGCCAGCCTGTTGTGGGTGGTTGCCAGGGCATTGCCATGTGGTTGCTAAGATGTTCTGGCCCTGCCTCCAATGTAAGTCTATGGACTTTTTTCCCCGTTCTATCATCCACGTGACAAATATAACGGGGACTGATAAATGCTTAAAAAATAATATTGTGATCAGTGGCCAGTGTTGTCCCATACAAGTAGGGGTGTAGAATCCAGGGGGGATGGGGGGGGGGGGGGAAGTACCCTCTCAATAATCAAAACAAACAAGTACAACCCCCCCAGTGTTCAAGACAAATCTACGGCCTTGCATACAAGGTTGAGAGAAGCTGTCTATTTTTCAACAGTCTTTTGCGTCTTTCCTCAAATGGCGGATGACACCGTGCTGACGATGTTTTCTCGGATCGCTGTTCCTCGCCGTTTCTTCTTACAGAACGCATAAAGCGCCATCAGCGGGACGCAGCTTACAGACGACAGCAGCAGCAGAGCTATGAATGCCTGACCGTACGCAGGGTACTCCATCACCACAGATTTACCCTAAAAAGAAGACATGATCATTAAAGGGAAAACCGCCCTGAATTAACCGGAGGTCAAGTGTCATGATTAATTGATTCATGGATCAACTGTTGGGTTTGAATTTACAACCGCTTGAGATGGAAACTCACTGCGACTGTGAATGTTACTCATGTCACGCTTAAGTTGTTAATAAATCGACTTGAAACTCGACTCATGAACAACAAAAAATATGAAATTGATTGTTCTTCAAGGTTTACAGTATAAAACTTGCCTGCAGAAAAACTAAAAAAATAACTGAATTTTTTTCAGCTTCGTTCATAAATGTAAAAAATAATAACTGCATTTAGTTTCAGTTTTATTTATAAAGTTTAATTGAAAAAATTATCAGTATATTTTTCAGCATTGTACATAAAATTTTATTTAAAAAAAATTATTGAAAAAATTTAACTGCATTTTGTTTCAGTTTTGTACATAAAATTTTATTTAAAAAAAATTATTGAAAAAATTTAACTGCATTTTGTTTCAGTTTTGTACATAAAATTTTATTTAAAAAAAATTATTGAAAAAATTTAACTGCATTTTGTTTCAGTTTTGTACATAACATTTTATTTAAAAAAAATTATTGAAAAAATTTAACTGCATTTTGTTTCAGTTTTGTACATAAAATTTTATTTAAGAAAATATTGAATACATTTAACAGCATTTTTTTCAACTTTGTTGTTAAATATTTGTTTTAAAAAATAAATAAATAACTGCATTTTGTTTCAGCTTCATAAAGTTTTGTTTATAAAAATATTGAAAAAAATGAACTGCATTTTCTTTCAGCTTAATTCATAAAGTTCTGTTTATTTATTTTTTTGAAATTAACTACATTTTGTTTCAGTTTTGTACATAACATTTTATTTAAGAAAATATTGAATAAATTTAACAGCATTTTGTTTCAGTTTTGTACATAAAATTTTATTTAAAAAATATTGAATAAATTTAACTGCATTTTGTTTCAGTTTTGTACATAAAATTTTATTTAAAACAATTATTGAATAAATTTAACTGCATTTTGTTTCAGTTTTGTACATAAAATTTTATTTAAAACAATTATTGAAAAAATTTAACTGCATTTGTTTCATTTTTGTACATAAAATTTTATTTAAAACAATTATTGAATAAATTTAACTGCATTTTGTTTCATTTTTGTACATAAAATTTTATTTAAAAAAATATTGAATAAATTTAACTGCATTTTGTTTCAGTTTTGTACATAAAATTTTATTTAAAACAATTATTGAAAAGATTTAACAGCATTTTGTTTCAGTTTTGTACATAAAATTTTATTTAAAACAATTATTGAATAAATTTAACTGCATTTTGTTTCAGTTTTGTACATAAAATTTTATTTAAGAAAATATTTAATAAATTTAACTGCATTTTGTTTCAGTTTTGTACATAAAATGTTATTTAAAAAATATTGAATACATTTAACAGCATTTTGTTTCAGTTTTGTACATAACATTTTATTTAAAAAAATATTGAATAAATTTAACAGCATTTTGTTTCAGTTTTGTACATAAAATGTTATTTAAAAAATATTGAATACATTTAACTGCATTTTGTTTCAGTTTTGTACATAAAATTTTATTTAAAAAAATATTGAATAAATTTAACAGCATTTTGTTTCAGTTTTGTACATAAAATGTTATTTAAAAAATATTGAATACATTTAACTGCATTTTGTTTCAGTTTTGTACATAAAATTTTATTTAAAAAAATATTGAATACATTTAACAGCATTTTTTTCAGCTTTGTTGTTAAATATTTGTTTTAAAAAATAAATAAATAACTGCATTTTGTTTCAGCTTCATAAAGTTTTGTTTATAAAAATATTGAAAAAAAATGAACTGCATTTTCTTTCAGCTTAATTCATAAAGTTCTGTTTATTTATTTTTTTTAAATTAACTACATTTTGTTTCAGTTTTGTTCACAAAGTTTTGTTGAAAAATATTGAAATAACATTTGCATATTTTTCATATTAGTTCATAAATTGTTTAAAAATATCGAAAAGAATTGAACTGCATTTTGTTTCAGTTTTGTTCATAAAGTTTTATTTGAAAAATATAGAAAAAAATTAACTGCATTTTGTTTCAGTTTTGTTGTTAAATATTTGTTTTAAAAAATTAAAAAATAACTGCATTTTGTTTCAGTTTTTTTCATAAAGTTTTGTTTAAAAAAAAATGAAAAAATAACTTTTTTGTTGAAAAATATTGAAAAAACATTAGCTGCATATTTTTCATCTTAGTTCATAAATTGTTTAAAAATATTGAAAAGAATTGAACTGCATTTTGTTTCAGTTTTTTTCATAAAGTTTTATTTAAAAAAATATTGAAAAAATTATCAGTATATTTTTCAGCTTAGTTTATAAAGTTTTATTTGAAAAATATTGAAAAATATTAACTGCATTTTGTTTCAGCTTCATAAAGTTTTGTTGAAAAATATTGAATACAAATTTGCGGCATATTTTTCAGCTTAATTCCTACATTTTGTTTAACAATATTGAAAAGAATTTAACTGCATTTTGTTTCAGCTTCAACGTTTTATTTAAAAAATGCATTTTGTTTCAGTTTTGTTCATAAAGTATTCTTTAAATGTTTTTGAAAAAAATTCACTGCATTTTGTTTCAGCTTCTTTTAAAAGTTTTATAATATTGTAAAAAAATTAATGTGTTATTTCATTTTGTTGAATAATTAAAAGCTAATCTCTACTTTGGGAAATGTATGGTTCTATTATTTTCTATATATACACACTGCAAGGGTAAATAATATACACAAAACATTTCAAATTTGGCCTAAAAATCCTTAAAATGTAGAATAAATGATAAATGGATACAGCAAGTGGAATGTTACTTAATAGCTCAGTGGACAAGAAACAAACTACATAAACCGGTTCTTGGCTTTATAATCACCGCTGCAAATTTGAATGTCAAAGTGACCAAAGGAAATTGAGTCTACCAGATGTTTGTCCCAGGCCTGGTAAGTCGGTGTTCCCCCCTGGATGTAGTTAATGATGTAGAAGATGAAGAGACTGATGAGGAGGACTGGACTGACTCCGGCCCACATGATTTTCCAGTACCAGTTTGGTCGATGGCCCAACATGTCCTCAATGTCTTTCTCAAACCTGTAAATTATGACCAATAATAAAAGTGTAAAAACGACTTATAATAAACTCTCCGAATTCTGGCGGAGAGAAATATGATCAAATTCATCATAACAATAATCATGATGACGTTGAAAAGCAGAGCTGGAGCTCGTAAAGAGTTAAGAATGGAAAGTATTTCATCTCAGGAACACATTTACAGATGATTATGTGAAGTACAATGGAGTATTATGAGAAACAGTACGTGTATTATGAGCATTTTAAAGGCTGTAGACTTTAACCCTGTGGATTATAAATGAGAAACAACATGCACAGAAGCGTTTCAGAGTGTTTATGGGAGATCTGGCATGCATATACAAAGAAATGTGTTTTAATGAGAATACAGCGAGGGAAATGTCTGATATGTAGTTTAGTCTTCACCTTTTCAGTCCGTAGATGTAGCACACACTGACAACTTCAAAGAACGCTATGAAGAGCAGAGAAAACGTGGCTCCGTATTCATTAAAGATGGTGAACCAGTAGTTTCCTGAGCCGGTGGTGAAGCCGAACCCCAGGAGCAAACACAGCAGACACACCAGACCTGCCAGACATCAGAGAAACATCACGAATTACACAAGAGCTCATGTCATCTGATGTGTTCACTGCACTAGAACTACAGGACTGGGATATTCAAAATGTTACATTGTGACTATTTTGCTTAATGCACTTTTAACACGGACATTAAGATTCGTTAAGAGCTGTTATAAAAACGTTGTATGAGTTAGGAAGTTCATTTCCGTCTGTTTCGGTGAATCGATTCTAAACGTATAGACCATCGACCATCGCTCAAAAATGTTCATTGCAGTATATGTGTGGGATTTTTCACTTGTCAAAATGCATTTACTTCCTTCTTAGAAAAAACCAAAACAATATGTAACAATTTTTAATAAAAAAAAAAAATACAAACAAGGCTTCCATAGTCTTAAGACAGTAAAACTAAAATATCAAGCACTAAAATATCATCAATTCAAGAAACCCACAGTGTAAGAGGGATGTTGACTTATTAAATAAAAGTCCTCTATAGGTTGAGTATTCATTGCCTATTGACCAGTTTACAGTTTCAGGGCACTGTTATGCTAAGTGTAGCTAGTCACCCATCTACTGTGAACCACAGACAACTTGCAGGTAACAGACCAGTAGTGACCATCTAAAACTGGTCCAAACAAGCTCTTAATCTGCCAAAATTGCCTTGAGTGATATTGGGGTTTTATGCACAGCCCCGTCACCCTTCTTACCGTTAATGGTCTCGTTGCTGAACTTTCGTGACAGAAACTTGAGGTCGCCCAGTGGTGTGATGATGGCCGTGATGTTCCCCAGCATGCTCCCCATCCCTAACAGCAGTAACATGATGAAGTACAGCACAGACCACAACTGAGACAGAGGCATGTTCTTAATCGCCTCACTGTACACGATAAACGCCAGTCCGGTGCCCTCAACAGCCTACATGAAGAGAGAGACGTGCACTCAGTGAGGCAGTTATTAAAGGAACAGTTCAACCAAAAATCTAAATATTGTCATCATTTAACCCTTTAAGCGAGAAAAAAAATAAGCGTCAAGATATTAATAACCAACACAAAATAGGTGTCGTTTGAAAGATTAGAAGCTCTAATTTATAATGCATGTAGACATTATGACCAAAACTGAACACGTGCTTTGAAATTTGCTGACGAATCAGAAGTGCTCAATTTTGATCATTTACACTACAGTACATGTTATTGCAATCAGTACATCAAACTGATCAAATATTCATGTGTCATATGTCATTGGAAAGCTCTCAAAGAGTAAAATACAACCAGACTATTTGTTTTACTCACAGACAAAAATATAGGGAGTAACAGCTAAATATATGTCTTTGACAACTTTCCTGGTGTTGCTTATATGCCGCGTTTTCACTTATTACTTCAAGAAACATAAACCAAATATGAAATATCACATTCCATTATTTAGAAGAGGTGATTATCTTTCAAACGAGTCCACACACAAGATAATCAGATGTATAGATCATTAGATAATCCACATGAAGCACAATGTTACATATGACCACCAGGAGATGGCGCCAAATACACGACACAGACTCAATGATGACTCAAATGACACAGAATGAAACTCATTCTGTGAAATCTCATGACTAAAATCATGTCTACATGATATGCAAACCTTTAGTCATTGTTGTGTTTGCATGTGGAATTAGCTCTTATGTACAATTATTATGTTTTATTGGTTCGGAGATGTTTATAGATACTAGGATCAATTATATATATAATGTTATAACTTTTGATTGCTTTGTCAGATCAACAAAATTTTTTTCTTAGATACAGTTGATACCTTTTTTAGACCCAGAGAAATCTAATGTCAAATCGAAAAATTTGAAAAATGTAAACTTTTGGCAAATGTTTTTTTTTGGGGGGGATTCTTCAACAGTTGCTTAAGCTGAGAGTCTCAGTATGTATCATCTATATCATTCATTTGAAAAGTTTTCTTTACAATGATACCAAACTCTTGACGCTCCTTGTTTCTTTTGTCGAGTTATAAGACTTTCATTTTGGGTATTTCACAGAAACCATTGAAAGTCTTTAAAAACACCTTCAGGGTTTAAAGGGTTAATATTAACCCTTCCATGGAACACAAAATTTTTTTTTTGAAGACTATCAAACATTTCACACCTTTGTCACACAAAGATATTGTATGAATTCAAAAGACTTGGTATATAGAGCACAAGTTGTTTAACTACTTTTATGGCTTATGGTTTCGCCATACCATGTTGGTGGATTGACCTTCCCAAATCCATCTGTGAAGCTGACATATTCGGTCTTCAAAAAATGGCTAAAAACATCTTTTCCATGAGCACTTAACAGTGACCAGTTTTCCATGCTTGTACAAATGACCATAAACCATTAATGAACATGCACCTGTGGAACGGTCGTTAAGACACTAACAGCTGACAGACGGGAGGCAATTAAGGTCAAGGTTATAAAAACGTAGGACACTAAAGAGACCTTTCTACTGACTCTGAAAAACACCAAAAGGAGGCATGGAGGCATGAGGACTGCAGATGTGGCCAGGGCAATAAATGGCTATGTGAGACATCTAAGACAGCACTACAGGACAGCTGATTGTCCTCGCAGTGGCAGACCATGTGTAACAACACCTGCACAGCATCATCTGAATATCACACCTGCGGGACAGGTACAGGATGGCAACAACAACTGCCCGAGTTACATCAGGACTCAGACTGTCCGCAATAGACTGAGAGAGGCTGGACTGAGGGCTTGTTGGCCTGTTGTAAGGCAGGTCCTTACCAGACTTCACCAGCAACAATGTCGCCTACGGGCACAAACCCACGGGCACAAACCCACCTTCACTGGACCAGACATGACTGGCAAAAAGTACAAGTGTAACGTCTCACTGCAAGAACTGGCACATCTGGTGCAGTCCATGAGGAGGAGACACTTTTTGCAACAATGTCTCCTTAAGTCGAATCTCTTATGATGTATTATTCCTCTTATATAAGTGGATAAAAGCGTCAGTCAAATGAATACATGTAAAAGTAACAGTTTAAGGCAGTATTTCAGTACTTTGAACTCATCTCGTGTAACAGTTTTATTGCTGTGTAATAAATTCAAACAGTATCATTTTCATAACATAGATAGAAGAACAAGAGATCAAAAGATGACATCACAGAGTGTTATTACACTCCTGTGCGCTCTAATGTAAATGCCATGCATTGAACATCTCTACAGGCATATATATTAGCATGCTCAGTTATCAAGTACACTCAATGTACAAGACTAACAGTGATAAGAGGGATAACAGGTCAGTTTACCGTGTCTAATTCTGCCTCCAGGCTGCAGTCTTCTATCTTTGAAGCGATCGCTGCGAACGTCTCGGGGTTTGTGTAATTCAGATGAGAGATCCAAGCCGTGACATTATCAACACTGATGACATCCTCGGATAAATCAAATGTGTTGAGCAGCAACAGTCTCATCCTGAAGAAACAGAGGGAAATGGATGGCAGGCCAGTTGAATTCTTGAAAAGCCATACATTAAATCTAAAATTTAGACATGCAAGATTATGGTGTTCGAATGTGTTTATTGTGCAATACTTATATTGTCAAAATCAGTCTCTCTCAACTTGTTTTGGCTCAGGACATTAGAAGTGGCGACCCAAAACAGTACCAATTTTTTTTCTGTGTTCCCACCATCGGGCCAATAACCGTTTATGGAATTAAAATACATAATATATAAAAAAATATCTGGGGACATTAAAGGAAGTTGGGATGGCTTTTGACTTCCTCGTGCCGTTTCACTGGTTTCCATTATTCAGAAGGTTCTGGCACTTTTCTGCATTAATTGGTGATTTATTGGTGATTCTGCATTAATCGTCTGTCCGTCTGTCTGTAAACAGCCCAATAATTACATATGTTACTATGACATGACAAATTAGGTTGAATATCCAGTAATCTCGGGTCGGGTCCGGTCGGTCATTCGGTCCATCATATGTCACAATGACATGACAAATTATGTTGAACAACCAGTAATCAAGGGTCGGTCCGGTCGGGTCGGTCCGGTTGGTCGGTCTGTCCGTCAACAGCCCAAGAATTACATATGTTACAATGACATGACAAATTATGTTGAACATCCAGTAATCAAGGGTCGGTCTGGTCGGGTCGGTCAGTCCGTCCATCCGTCAACAGCCCAAGAATTACATATGTTACTATGACATCATAAATTATGTTGAACATCCAGTAATCTCAGGTCGGGTCGGGTCCGGTTGGTCATTCGGTTAGTCCGTAAACAGCCCAAGAATTACATATGTTACTATGACATGACAAATTATGTTGAACATCCAGTAATCAAGGGTCGGTCCGGTCGGTCTGTCCGTCCGTCAACAGCCCAAGAATTACATGTGTTACTATGACATAACAAATTATGTTGAACATCCAGTAATCAAGGGTCGGGTCTGGTCGCTCGGTCGTTCGGTCTGTCCGATAATTTTTTATAGGCAGGTTAGCTGGTTTTCTGCATTAATTGGTGATTGATTGGGGATTATGCATAATCGTCTGTCCGTCCATCCATTAAAAGGCCAAAAATTACATATGATACTATGACATGACAAATTATGTTGAACATCCAGCAATCTCGGGTCGGGTCCGTCCGTCTGATACTTTTTATAGGCAGGTTAGCTGGTTTTCTGCATTAATTGGCATAAAATATGTTCTCAAATTCATTGTTACGACCTTGTCTATGATGAGGCCGCAACATAAACTTGGAAAGTTTAAAAAAAGAACAAACGTATGCCATTTATTTACAAAATCCACAGGGGAGGAATAACTTCAGGGGTAAGAAAAGGCCAAAATAACAAACAAAACACCAAACTAACTCCCAACAAAAACTAAATTGCCTAACAAAAAGAGAAATACAATTACAATTAATAACCTAACTCCCTAAAAAAACAATTTGAGAAAATGTATATTTACAAAAGAAATGGCTCCCATTATCAGTTATTGACAACATGTATTAAAGTAACAGTATCACCTCACGACGTTGCTTGAGAGATTGAATAGAGTTTGCAGAGTTGGAATATAGACACATTATTTCACATTTTGTGGTCACTACTACAGTAACTTTCCTTTGTGTTATGTCATAGTTTCAGTGACTTTACCATTATTCTAAAATGTGTGAAACACTTAAGGTTAATAATGAAGAATGAGTAGGCCTAGGTGTGTCCAATCTTTTTATTGGAGGTGTTAAACACAGACATGCTTTCATTGAAAGGATTTAAAGTGGCTTATATTAAAGGCGGCAACATGTCATAAAGTTTACATATATCAAAAGTATCTGGTTTGACAGCTCGTAAAGTTTTACTGTAATGTGCAAGTCAGAGTTTATCATTTGCATTTATAAGTTCAACAAGTAACTCAAATACATGCAACTTCTGATTGGGCAGACGACAACACACAATTAATTTGTAACCCTAAAAAGAATGTGTGGGTCAAAAATGACCCAATTTATTTTTTGGTAATTTTTTCACGTGGTCATCTTCCATAAGATATTCTAGAATTCCTCAATAAGGTCTTTGATCATGTGAACTAGTTTGCATTGCATTAAAAAAGCATGCTTTTATAAATCTACAGAAAATGTATTACAGTGGCTGGTTTTTGCCCAAAAGTGCGTTCTAGGGATGGAAAAGTTAGCTATGTGTTTTAGAGCTAAAAGCAGGGCTCCCACGGCCATTTATAAAGTAGAAATAAGGGAATTTCAAGCATTTTGATTTCAGTCAATTTAGCAAAAATGCTCAGCTAAAGAAAATGTTCTTTGTTCGTGCAACGTCTATAAAATTATTTTTTAAATCTTTTTCAGTAAGTGTCTAGAAAGGTCATTGAAATTCAAAAGGTGCAGGAACCCTGCTGAAGCCATGTGAAATAACCTTTAATCTTTCTACGGAAAGTTGTGATTTGCTGAGTCAAAAGTTTAACTTGAAATGAATACTCGCTGCAAACGAAATACAGCACAACACCCAGATAACACATCACAACTGTCAAGCACTGTGGTGACAACACCTACATTTACAATGCTAATACAGCCACTCCCAAGATGAGTCACAACTAATTTATATTAACTTTAATTAAACAGACAAGTCACTTAATAACACAATTTGTATTTACAATGACAGCCTGGTCTTAGCTGCTGTTAAAAGAGATTACACGTGTAAAGTCTTTCATATAGTGGAAAAAATTATATTCAAAAAAATATTATTTATATATATATATATATACACACACACAAAACAGTTAGTTCCGGTCCTCGAATCTGATTGGACGAGAGACGTTCCATGAGCACTGGGACGCTTCACTGTGTGTGTATCACTCCGCTTGTGTTCGTGCCGTTCTAATCTAAAGTGTAAGAGCAGTGCCGATGTGTTAAGAGCTACTGTTTATCTTTTGTTTTTGACATTACATATGTTAGCCAGCAGGTGGTGGCAAAAGATCATTTTCATGTGTAATATGAGCCAGTTATGTGATGTGAAGTGAATCCATCAGCCAGTGTTTCCATATAGCACTCCGTCGGATACTTTTTTATAGGCAGGTTAGCTGGTTATCTGCATTAATTGGTGATTGATTGGTGATTCTGCATTAATCGCCCCTCCATCCGCCCGTAAACAGCCCAAGAATTATATATATTACTATGACATGAGTGGTGGTGGCATAGTGGGCTAAAGCACATGTGCTAAAGCACATAACTGTTAATCAGAAGGTAAAAAATAGCACATAACTGTTAAATGCTAAAAAATTATTTATCCTAGTGTCCAAAAGCCTCTCCAAACATATAAAATATAATAATTGTACATAACAATTAAATACACATGCAAATAAAACAATTAATAAAGGTGTGGTTTCTTTTAAAAGCATGCAGACATGAGTAACAAGATCTCATTCAGTTCCATTCTGTGTCATTTGAGCCATCATTGAGTCTGTGTCATGTATTTGGCGGCATCTCCTGGTGGCAATATGCAACTACAGTGAACGATCCTCTCTGCCCATATTTGGATGACTTTCACCTCTGGTTGCAGTGATTTGAATCCCAATACAATTGGTTTAGCGTTCTATGATGCTGGACAACTTACTACATCATTTTCGATTAAGTCATTTGATGTTGGAAAGCTAACATATTTTTAGCCAGATAGCACATTATGTGATGCGTGCACATTATGCTGTGTGTGGGTTATCTAATGATCTGTGCATCTGGTTACTTTGTAATGGTAGGTGATATTTTATGTTCTGTTTATATTCGTGATGCTATAATTGAAAACGTGGCTTATAATCAATATCTGTTCACATGTTACAAGTCTGTCAAAGACATATACTTAGCTATTACTCGCTATATTTTTGTCTCTGTGTAAAACAAATAAACTGGTTGTATTTTACTCATTAAGAGCTTTCCAACAACATGTGACACATGGATATTTAAGCAGTTTGATGTTTTTATTGCAATAATATGCATAGTGCAAAATGATTAATAAATTATAAAAACAAAACACTTCTTATTTGTCTGCAAATTTCAAAGCACTTGTTCAGTTTTGGTCGTAATGCCAACATGCATTGAAAGTAGAGCTTCTAAGCTATTTTGTGTTTTCTCAGTAAGCCTATAAGGGTTAATGCACCAGTATGGTCTGAAGATTTAAAGAATAAAACGTTATTTATGGGAGTTTGGAAAGGTTCTCTTGTGGTATCAGGCTGAAACCCATTTTGGTTGTAAGTGGACTGTTAGTTTAGTGAGATTAGTGAGGATAAACTAGACTTTCAAGAACCATCTTGAACAGTAAAATCACTGAATTAGAATTTTCAGGTGTTCCAAAAGTATAAAAGTATCAATATTGGCTATTATAAAAGAAACATGCATTTAATTAGAGGGGAAATTGTTCGTTGAGTGTTCCTATGGCAATTTTTTTGGAGCTATTTTATGTCACAGATAGGAACGTGTCCCACAGAAAATTAAACATGTGCTTGCTTCATTCTTCCAGGGCTGGGTTTGGATTGGGCTGGGCATTTTAGGGTTAGGCATTCTGTATTTAAATGAAACCCATGACAGATACACCTCATTCCCCTTCGGCACACAAGGACATTTTTGTCTCTACTGAGTAATTCAAGGTAATGTTTATATTTAAATCCCTACAGTATGTTTCTCTATGCAGTTTAGACTGTATCCTGCACAGAAATATAATGTATTGATCAACTAGAACTATTGATCGAAGACATTTATATCACACTTGTGTTTACTTATGTATTATGGACCATGTATACCGTTTGTACATAATCTCTATATGTCTCTCTCTCTCTCTCTCTCTCTCTCTCTCTGTCCTGCTATTGTTAGCTTGTGGAAATGGAGTCTTTGTCTGCTGCAAACACACAATTCTCCCTCAACCTGTTTAAGAAGATCAGTGGAGGAAACGCATCAGGAAATGTCTTCTACTCTCCTCTCAGCATCTCCTCCGCTCTGGCCATGGTGGCGCTTGGAACAGCAGGAAACACACAAGCTCAAATCTTAAAGGTGATGTCCCTCATTTACACTTTTTAAGGGGAGTTTTTATTTCAGTTAATGTGCCTTGAACACATACACCCGAACCTGAATTCTGAATGCTTTTAAAGGGATCATATCGTTCCATTTTTTACTTCATAAGGTTTTCCCTGAGGTCCATTTATAGACTTATGTAATGGTGGCCAGCTGGTAGATAGCTGTGCAATGTGTATAAACCTCACTCTCCTGACCTCAAGAGGTGCACTAGCGATTGACACTAGAGGCTGTAGCCTTTAGCCTCCCCACCACCAACGACTGAGACACCAGTTCGAGTGCCATACGGAGTGGATAGAACAGGAGTGTTATAGTGGTGCCGTGACCCGGATGGGAGTGAGGTTTGGGGAATGAGTGTAATGGTGGTCAAATGATAGATAGCTGTGCAATGTGTATAAACCTCACTCTCCTGACCTCAAGAGGTGCACTAGCGACTGACACTAGAGGCTGTAGCCTTTAGCCTCCCCACCTCCAATGACAGAGACACCGGATCGAGTCCCATACGGAGTGGGTAGAACAGGAGTGTTATAGTGGTGCCGTGACCCGGATGGGAGTGAGGTTTGGGGGATGAGTGTAATGGTGGTCAGCTGATTGATAGCTGTGCAATGTGTATAAAACTCACTCTCCTGACCTCAAGAGGCGCACTAGCGAATGACGCTAGAGGCATTTAGCCTCCTTGTTAGCGCACCCGCCTCCCATGCCAGAGATGCCGGTTCAAGTCCTGTATGGAGTGGGTAGAACAGGAGTGTTATAGTTGTGCCGTGACCCAGATGACAACAGAAAAAGCACAATTTCACAGATGTTTGGCTTCTATTAATTCTTCTGTGTCGAACCTATGGCTTAGGCTACACGTAGCTAAGGTGGTCATGGCATAGCGTACGCCGTAGCCTGATGTGCACCTCGTATTGTGTCTACGCAGACCACAACAGCTGTGATTGGTCCCATTTGGGTAACACTTTATTTTAGTGATCAGAAATTAGACAGTAATTACTAATAATTGGACTTGAAAGGGACTAGTTACAGACTTGTTTAGGATTATAAGTGATGTATTAGGCCATTGTGTGCAGAGTTATTACCCTTGAATAATAGCCTCGCCCTCTTTACATTAGTTTTATCCAAACTATGAATTTATTAGATACCAATAGCTAGTAAGGTGCCAAATACATCCTTTATAGGTTCTCATTACATTGTGTGAATGTGCAGCATATACTGTAACTTACAGTCTGTAAGTATAAAATATATATAGATGGCAGAGACTTTTGTTGCTCAGTGTTATAGCAACAAAAAGCATCTTCTTGACCAAAGTGCAAATAGTGTTAGATGCTATTTGCACCTCTAATTATATACTACCATACAGTATAGGGGTAATGGGCAACCAGAGACCATGCATCAGGAGGACAAAAGAGGTAGCACATTTCAAAAGTTATTTTAAAATCTGTCTATGGTATTACATTGTATTTGGGCTTGTTTTAATCAGGAGCACTTTTGTAGGTCCTGGGCATTCTCAATCCTGTCAAACCTGACACCACGACTCCAGCTCCAGGACCATCAATGCAACAACAGGCCCAGAAACCTCAGTTACCTGCCGATGTCAAGATGCAGGGTTGCGTCCCAATGGTACAGTTTGAACATATGCATGAGACACTAATCTAAAGACTTCCATAGCAATAACAGTGTTTGGTGTATTTGCTTACAGATCAAGAATAATATTTTGCCTTGTGTCTTGCTTTTGTAGATTTCTACATATCTCAATCTGATTGTGTTTGATTATGTTGATTCAAACAGAAACCTCCAATTCAACCTCAGCAGTCACCTGAACACAAAACTGAGGATAACGCTCATTCAGCCTTTAACAAACTCATGAGTGAGCTGAACAAACCGGGAGTCCCGTACATGTTGAGCCTTGTTAATCGCCTCTATGGAGAGCAGTCCTACCAGTTTGTTGAAGTAAGGCCAATTTAGTCACTGAGAAACAAATATTTCTATGCTTGCAATTCGCAGCTCTAATATGACTTTTATCTCCACTGATTTGTTATTTTATAGAAATTCCTTAGTGACACAAAAAAATACTACCAGGCTGGACTGGAGAAGGTGGACTTTAAAAAGAATGCATCGGCTGCACGTGTCAACGTCAACAACTGGGTGGAGAAAAGCACACAAGGTTAAAAAACCAGCTTGAAGCTTTGTTGAATTTTAATGTTACTCTCATTTTTAAAACATAAAGGTTGTTTGCAATGCCTTTGCAGGCCATTTTACTATGTAGGGTTCTTCAGCTTTATGGTTCTTTAGAGGTTTAAAACAGTTCTGGATTATAACCAAAGGTTTTTCAGAACAGGTTGTTGGTTGTATCATCCATTATAAGAGAAAGTGAACCGTTCATGGGGTCTTTGAAGCACTAGTACATAGCGGGTTAACTAAAGAACCATAGAACCTAAAAATGTTCTATGTTCCGAATTCTCCAGTGGCATCATAGGAACTTAAGAAGGTTCTCATATGGAACCATATGGAAGTTAAAAAGGTTATATTATGGAAGCATATGGAACTTAAAAAGATTTCATTGTGCAAATATATGGGACTTAAAGAGGTTTCCCTATGGTATTATATTTGACATTAAAAATATTCCATTATGGAACCATATGAGACTTAGAGGTTCCCTTATGGCATCATATGGGACTTTAAAAGATTCTATTATGGAACTTAATGGGACTTAAAGAGGTTCCCTTATAGCATCATATGGGACTTTAAAAGATGTTATTATGGAACCATATGGGACTTAAAGAGGTTACCTTATGGCATCATATGGGACTTTAAAAGATTATATTATGGAACTTAATGGGACTTAAAGAGGTTCCCTTATGGCATCATATGGGACTTTAAAAGATTCTATTATGGAACCATATGGGACTTAAAGAGGTTACCTTATGGCATCATATGGGACTTTAAAAGATTATATTATGGAACTTAATGGGACTTAAAGAGGTTCCCTTATGGCATCATATGGGACTTTAAAATATTCTATTATGGAACCATATGGGACTTAAAGAGGTTCCCTTATGGCATCATATGGGACTTTAAAAGATGCTATTATGGAACCATATGGGACTTAAAGAGGTTCCCTTATGGCATCATATGGGACTTTAAAAGATGTTATTATGGAACCATATGGGACTTAAAGAGGTTCCCTTATGGCATCATATGGGACTTCAAAATATTATATTATGGAACCATATGGGACTTAAAGAGGTTACCTTATGGCATCATATGGGACTTTAAAAGATTATATTATGGAACTTAATGGGACTTAAAGAGGTTCCCTTATGGCATCATATGGGACTTTAAAAGATTCTATTATGGAACCATATGGGACTTAAAGAGGTTCCCTTATGGCATCATATGGGACTTTAAAAGATTATATTATGGAACTTAATGGGACTTAAAGAGGTTCCCTTATGGCATCATATGGGACTTTAAAAGATTCTATTATGGAACCATATGGGACTTAAAGAGGTTACCTTATGGCATCATATGGGACTTTAAAAGATTATATTATGGAACTTAATGGGACTTAAAGAGGTTCCCTTATGGCATCATATGGGACTTTAAAAGATTCTATTATGGAACCATATGGGACTTAAAGAGGTTACCTTATGGCATCATATGGGACTTTAAAAGATTATATTATGGAACCATATGGGACTTTAAAAGATTCTATTATGGAACCATATGGGACTTTAAAAGATTCTATTATGGAACCATATGGGACTTTAAAAGATTCTATTATGGAACCATATGGGACTTAAAGAGGTTACCTTATGGCATCATATGGGACTTTAAAAGATTATATTATGGAACTTAATGGGACTTAAAGAGGTTCCCTTATGGCATCATATGGGACTTTAAAAGATTATATTATGGAACCATAATGGGACTTAAAGAGGTTACCTTATGGCATCATATGGGACTTTAAAATATTCTATTATGGAACCATATGGGACTTAAAGAGGTTCCCTTATGGCATCATATGGGACTTTAAAAGATGCTATTATGGAACCATATGGGACTTAAAGAGGTTCCCTTATGGCATCATATGGGACTTTAAAAGATTCCATTATGGAACCATATGGGACTTAAACAGGTTCCCTTATGGCATCATATGGGACTTCAAAATATTATATTATGGAACTGTAAGGCGGGTGCCAGTGAGTCTGGGCTACTCCTCGAGAAAACAAAAGGCTCTCGTGAGAATTAACATCTGAACTCTCTCTCGCAGATGTAACAGCAACATCCGAGATGCAACATACTGTGCAGCTAACACCTCCCTTCTAAAGTACCTTCATCTTACTCCTCCTCCTCACTTAAAGCTCACTAAAAACCTATGCAATGTGAAGTGTGTACAAAAAGTAACTATAACATGTTTGGTATCATTTAAAGTCTCTCAGTGCGCCTGGTAAACTGGTCTCTTCCTCCCAGCCATAATGAAAAGCTAAAAGAAGTTATAAAATATGTGAAATGTGGTGTGCCCCTTAAAGGTGTGCCCTCCCCAGATCCTCCATACCTCCTGTATGTTAATCTACAGGAACCCCTCAACAGGGGACCAAAATCTAATTATAATGACAGACACCACCATTTGGTAAGCATGTTGAATTATCTGGGTATTTAAGGAGAGGCTGACACATTGCTCAGGGCTCTCTGTAATCAGATCGATCCCAAACAGTTTACTGTTTGTAGTTTATTTCAGGTGATTGCAATTGTATTTCTTATGTTTTGATAAAATATCTAACTTTGACTTATCAATGTCTAATTGGAATTGATGAATTGATTATGTTACCTGGTCAATAAATTGTCAACATTTGATTTTATTCTGACTGACTCTGACATTGTGTTTCCCAAACAGATTAAACGATTCAGTATGTTACCGCAAGTCTAGCGTCAGATTAGTGACGACTAATATTTGGCATCGATTCAAGTGTACTTGGTTTGCAAAGACAAAAAGGGAATTTCCGTTTAGAACAGCAAACGCTGTTTGACCAATCTAAATCTGGGTGTCTTACCTCTGTTTTAATTTGATGTTTCTCCAGATAAGTGTACGTGGGAAACCACGCATGGCCAATCCAAAGCTATTATAAGAGAAGTTATGTTGGTCAACTTACATCTGTAATAGTGGCCGTGACCTCTACTGAAGAAAACGTTAAGTTACATTCAAGTGTGTGCAATTCCATGGGGCTATACTGAAGTATCTTTGATTGTGTATACGTGAACGTGACCGATCTCAGGTATATAGCAATTACCTCTGTTTGATGATCCAATACTGGCCGCTTGTGATCGTGGAGACCCGCGTGTAGAGAAAACACGCGAGGACCTCAAAGCTGACATAGTTTCTTAATCTAAACGGGTAAAATATAATTAACGAGTTAAAGGAATAATCAAACATTCGCTCACTTTTAATGATGCTCAGATATCATTAAAAACCTTTTTCATTTATGGAGTCAGATGAAATAACGAGGTAATACATAAGAGAAAATGTATTTCATTTAATATTGTTGTGTTGCGTAACAAGAAAGACAGTAACGTGCAGAGACCTTCACCCGTATTATTGGAGACCGTCATTGGACCGATAAACGGGCTTACAGAACCATATGGGACTTAAAGAGGTTCCCTTATGGCATCATATGGGACTTAAAAAGATTCCATTATGGAACCATATGGGACTTAAAGATGTTCCCTTATGGCATCATATGGGACTTAAAGAGGTTACCTTCTGGTATCATATGGGACTTTAAAAGATTCTATTATGGAACCATATGGGACTTAAAGAGGTTCCCTTATGCCATCATATGGAACTTTAAAAGATCCTATTATGGAACCGAATGGGACTTCAAAAGGATTCTCCTATTGCATCATTTGGAACAAAAATAAAAAGAATCTCATCATTTATACACCCTCATACATCCCAGTTGTGTATGACTTTCTTTCCTCTGCCAAGAAAAAATACAAATTTAAGTCTTTTTTTTTTTACTATAAATCTCCACTTTCACTTCCACATGCTTCTTCTTTTGTTTTTGACTATTCGCATTCTTGGTGCATATCGCCACCTACTGGGCAGGGATGAGAATTCATAGTACAAAATGACTAAATATTGATCTGATTCTCACCCACACCCATCATATCGCTTCTGAGGACATGCATTTAATCGCTTGAGTCGTTTGGATTGTTTTTCTGCTGCTTTTATATGCTTTTTGGTCCTTCAAAATTCAGACCACCATTCACTTGCATTGTATGGACCTTATGCATTCTTTTAGAACCTTGTTAAAAATATTCAAAACATAGTTTACTACGTTTCATTTTTATTTCCCAAAATACAGTGATTGTCATTAATAAAATACAAAATATTTTTTATTTGACTTGTAGTACAATTCATGTCCATTTGCATGATAGGGAAGATCAAGAACTTGCTCCCAGAGGGGTCCGTCGACGGAATGACCAAAATGGTGTTGGTGAATGCCATCTACTTCAAAGGCAACTGGATGCTACAATTCAAAAAGGACTCCACTAAGCAGCTGCCATTTAAACTGACCAAGGTGAGATTCCATGTTCTTGTTGTTTTGAAAGTGATTGTTCTGCAACACTCATCATATATGCATGATGGGCTGTTTTACTGTATGTTTGCATTGATGGTTGGCAGGCTCTGACAAAGCCAGCCCAGATGATGCATCAGACGGACCGGTTTCCTCTGGCCATCATCCCAGAGGTCAACTGTAATGTCCTGGAGCTCCCATATGTTGGGAAGAGTCTAAGTATGCTGATCATCCTTCCAAATCAGATAGAAGATAACACCACTGGCCTTCAAAAGGTGATGTGAGATTTGTGTGTCATCTCATTGTTGATGCAAAACATCTGCACTTCACTGAATTATTCCTTTAACGTGTCTCTTTTTCAGTTGGAGGGAGCAATAACCTACGAGAAGCTCATGGACTGGACCAAACCTGAACGGATGAGTGAACAGAAGGTTGAAATCGCTCTTCCCAAATTCAAGATGGAGGAGACCTATGACATGATGAGTCTTCTGGTCAGCATGGGGATGGTGGATGCATTTGACGCGCAGAAGGCGAACTTTTCAGGCATGTCTCCCAACAACGATCTGGTGCTGTCAAAGGTGATTCATAAATCCTTTGTTGAAGTGAACGAGGAAGGCACAGAAGCAGCTGCAGCCACTGCTGTCGTCGTGGCGACATTAAGTTTACCACAGCCACCTCCAACCTTTATTGCGGATCACCCCTTCCTGTTCTTCATCCGACACAATCCCACCAAGAGCATTCTCTTCTACGGACGCTTCTGCTCTCCTTGAGTTCCTTCAACCCTTGGGATCCTACTAGCGTTGCTGATGGTTGTCCTTCGGATTGAGTTACGGTAGAAAGATAATTCTAGATTATAGGTTACTATTAGGGAATGCATACTGCATCTCTGGTGTTTTCTCTACTAAATAAACTTGTATTAAATGAATCCGGAACAAAATTGTCTGAATGTATTCTTGCATTTATTGTATTTAAGTCTGTCAAGGCAAACTTTGATGTTGGCTTGACAAAGCCTGGCCTAAAAGCTGGAGGTTTAAAGGTTAGATCTTACAGTCAGACTTTCAGATATCATTTCAGACATAATTAAAGCTGCAAGGAGCGATGAACGGGCCCTCGTATGCTGGTGCACATTGGGGATGCTGTGCTAGGGGAATGCAACTCCCTTTATTAGCTTATTAGCATTTTTTAGCACTTAAATGTTGTTAAGAGTGTATCACAGTGTAAAACATGTCATTTCCTGTTGCCAGTAGGTGGCGCTATGACTATAACTGAATACTGGCATATAGAAGTGTTCAGGTCGGGACTCTTATCAAACATGTCCAAGCTGCCCCAAACGTCACATTGTATGTTTGTTACAACAACGGTGAAACATCGAAATATGCCAGGCCGCCACGGACACGCCGTTCAAAGAAAACTCACATTTAAAACTCAATTTAGCATCGCCAAGGCCTTTAGATTAGACTGTACATCTGATTTAATCTCTAGGAGGAGCTCCTTAAAGTACACGGCCTGGCAATGGCAAAAACTGAGCAAAAATTGAAGAGAAAAATAAAAATGGCTGACTTCCTGTTGGGTTTAGGATATGGCTCTAAGAGACTTTTTCGTACGTGTTGACATGTTACATATGTCTACCGATTTTCCTATGTGTAGGTGAAACGTGGCACGAGGGCTGCTTCGTTGAAATTTTGTAGGTGGCGCTATCAAGCCATTTTGCCACATTTAATTCTAAAACCAGCATCAGATGTACATTTTCCCCACTTCTGAGATGAGTGCAAAGTTTCATGAGTTTTCGAGCATGTTTAGGACTCTGAAATGTGACTCTTTTCGTATCGCACTTTGGCCGCCACGGACACGCCCTTCAATGAAAACTCAAAACTTCATAATTTAACATCACAAAGACCTTTAGATTAAGACTAAATATAATGTTGATCTGATTAAATCTCTGGGAGGAGTTTGTTAAAGTACAAGACCTGGAATTGGCTGTTGCCAGTAGGTGGCGCCGTGACTATAACTGAATATTGGCACGTAGATATATTCAGACCAGGACTCTTATAAAACATGTGAAGTTTGGGGCAGATTGGACATTGTATGTATGAGTTATAACAACTTCCTGTTTCATGGCGAAATATTGTCCGACCATCACGGACACGCCGTTCAGTGAAAACTCAAAAGCTTCGCAATTTAGCATCACCAAGGCCTTTAGATTAAAGTACCCAAATATGAAGTAGATCTGATGAAATCTCTAGGAGGGGTTCATTAAAGTACGAGGCATGGAAATGGCAAAAACTGAGCAAAATTGAAGAGAAAAATCAAAATGGCAGACTTCCTGTTGAGTTTAGGGCATGGGTCCAAGAGATGTTTTTGTAGGTATTGGCATGTTACACATGTGTACTGATTTTCGTATGTATAGGTGAAACGTAGCGTAAAGCGCACATCGTTGAATGTTTGTAGGTCATTCTGAAAAAGGACATTCTGGAAAATGTCACCTATAGGGGGCGCTACAACAACACAAAACGCTCATAACTCCGCAACCGTATGATCAATGAAGTTGAAAATTGATATGCATCTTGTAGGGGTCAAAGGCTAAAATATCCAACAATATCAGTCACACAAATAAAAAAACATGGCCGCCAGCAGCCAATCAATTTTCAGCAGCTAATAACATCAAATCTGAATGGCCGACCGATACGAAACTTGAGATATTTGTAAACAGTGTTAGAATGAGGCTGTGCAACAAGCTTTATGAAAATAGTCCACAAGGTGGCGCTATAAAATATATAAAAATATATATATATTTTGCCAATAACTCTGCACCAGAGTTTAATAATCTCAAAATAATTTTTCCTTCTAATTCCTTGCACCAAGGCCTACAAAATATTTATCTTTGTTTTATTGCATTTTATAAAGTATTTCCGCTATCCTAATTTTCTAAAAAAGCTACTTTTTCGAACTCCTCCAAGGCCGTATATCTGATTCTCACAAACTTTGGTGTGTGTCTACTATGAACCCTTCTGACAAAAAGCAATCCAAGGAATTTGATTCATCGAAGCATTGCGAAGATATAAGCCAACAAATTGGTCATGCGTCATCCATTTTGCAAGTATTGACCAATATCTACCAATCGAAAAGTCAAACATGTTACGCAAACTATGATACATGAGTTTGCATGCAAAATTTCAATACAATTCGCCTAGGGGGCTCTACAACTAGAAATGCACATAACTCTACAAATGTATTATCAATGAAGTTGAAAATTGGTATGCTTCATGTAGGGGCCAATTGCTAACATATTCTACAATATGAAAAAACATGGCCGCCAGCCACCAATAAATCTTCAGCAAAATGAATATAAATGGTGTGTAAATTATTGTATATTATCCAATGTTACCTGCAGTTGTGAACTACATCTTGGAATAAAGTCAATAATAAAAAAGAAAAGTTTAACTTTAGTTATTTAGGGGTTGCATTCATCATGTGGGTTTGACCAAGTGTATACAAAAGCCTATAATTCCTCAAATAAATATTTGAATTACTAAAACCTTTTTGGAAATTGGGTGGTTTGTGGATTTATTACAGTTAATGACCACCATAGAAATGATCCTGTTTCAGGATGGTTGAACACAAGACATCAGAGTCATATTTAACATCGATATTCAGATAGAGTACATATATATATATATATATATATACATATACATACCTTGTTTGCATACTTTGAAAGTTAATAAAAGGCCTGAACCCCGACAATTGCTGCTTGCAGCTATATTTTACATTTGAGTTTGGTGCACGAATGGTGGGAAAAATATAGAGAAGCAGTACTGAAAAGAGAATTTAGAATTATGATGTTCGGTTCCTTTAACAGTTCTTTCAAAATCCTTCATGGATTTGTTAAATTCCTTATGACTCCTATTCTTGTTACCCACAACCCTGAGAGTGTCTCACCTTTCCAAACAGCTTTCATAGTTGAATGTGGCTTTAAAGCCGTAGATGGCGAAGGTCACGATGCTGGCGAACACTGATGTGCCACTGTTGATGAGGGCCACGGTGACGGCCTGTCGCTCAAAGTTATTGTTGTAATGGTTGTAACTGGCAAAAGCGATCAACGTGCCGAAACCCAAACCCAGAGAGAAGAAAATCTGTGTGGCAGCGTTGATCCACGTCTGAGGGTTCGCCAACTGCTCCAGCTAAAAACAATGCAAGTACACTTTTACATTCACATTCAATCATTTAGCAGATGCTTTATCCAAAGTGACTTAAAAATAGAGGAAGATCCAATTTAGGATTTTTAATAAATTTCAAAGAAACACTGCTGTAAGTGTAGTTTCTTTCAATAACACAACATTTACAGAGGATTATATTTTTCTGTGTGAAATGATTTACCAATAAACATACTAGTATCATTCACAAAACATATGGGCTATTTCCAAAAATATTTGAGGCTGTTAATTACCAATGCTTGAAGTGATATTTTGTTTATCCTTGTGTAATAAATATTAGCTTTCTTTCTTTGGATCGTGCTGGAAGAACACTTCCTTTTCTTCCACTTGAACAGCACCAATTACCAATATATAAGAGAATTATAAGATTAGATTAAGCAACAGATTTTTATGCCAAAATGTTTTTTCTGAAACTACCTGACAGTAATGTGTTGGACATTTTGTGGTGCTGTATGGCAAAATGTAATCTGTACTGAACTCTGAGCAATGTTTAATTAGTACAACATTCCTCCCCAGCTGAAAAATTGTACCTAAACCTAACCGATAGTGTCTTCAAAGCAAATGAGAGTATAGCAGACATCATTACCCTAAACCAACACCTAAACCTAACCGATAGTGTCCTAAAAGATAAATGAGAGGTGAACAAAACAGACATCATTACCCTAAACCAACACCTAAACCTAACCGATAGTGTCCTAAAAGATAAATGAGAGGTAAACAAAACAGACATCATCACCCTAAACCAACACCTAAACCTAACCGATAGTGTCCTAAAAGATAAATGAGAGGTGAACAAAACAGACATCATTACCCTAAACCAACACCTAAACCTAACCGATAGTGTCCTAAAAGATAAATGAGAGGTAAACAAAACAGACATCATCACCCTAAACCAACACCTAAACCTAACCGATAGTGTCCTAAAAGATAAATGAGAGGTAAACAAAACAGACATCATTACCCTAAACCAACACCTAAACCTAACCGATAGTGTCCTAAAAGATAAATGAGAGGTAAACAAAACAGACATCATTACCCTAAACCAACACCTAAACCTAACCGATAGTGTCCTAAAAGATAAATGAGAGGTGAACAAAACAGACATCATCACCCTAAACCAACACCTAAACCTAACCGATAGTGTCCTAAAAGATAAATGAGAGGTGAACAAAACAGACATCATCACCCTAAACCAACACCTAAACCTAACCGATAGTGTCCTAAAAGATAAATGAGAGGTAAACAAAACAGACATCATTACCCTAAACCAACACCTAAACCTAACCGATAGTGTCCTAAAAGATAAATGAGAGGTAAACAAAACAGACATCATCACCCTAAACCAACACCTAAACCTAACCGATAGTGTCCTAAAAGATAAATGCAACATGAAAAGCAACCACATAATTTTATGTCACTTCTATGACACTGACATCTCATGTGTCGCTTGCGTGTTTGCCTGGGCTTGAACCACTGTCTTCAGACTGCAAAGTCCAACACACTATCAGGTGAGCTAACGTGCAAGCTAATCAATAGGATACATTTAAGTAAAAAGTTAAGGTATCATAATATATCTGTATGTGAGTATTAGTGCGAAAAATAAGTGTTAATAAAGTCATAATCAGCCAATAGGCATCATTTGTCAAAGTGACCCATATTATTTTAACTTGATTGTTGGAGTAATTGCTCTGTGTGATGCACTCATGAATTAAAAGTAAATTCTTACATTTGGAATTTAAACGTACCTTGGGTGTAAACATGTACTTGACTCCATTCCAAGCCCCGTGAAGAGTGACTCCACGAATCAGATAAATGATCAGAACAACGTATGGAAACGTTGCAGTAAAATACACGACCTGTGCATGAAAGTCAAGGGGCAAAGGAACCATTTTTACATTATTACTGAAGACCAGAGATAGCATGTAGAGTATATTTGATTTCCATCTTTAAGATAAACCAGTTGAAAATGCCAAGTCTTACCACTCCTGTTGACTTGACCCCTCTGATGATGGACAGGTACACGATGATCCAGGCGAGCACGAGGCAAAGTGCCTGACCCATATGAACGCTGCCGTTCTCATCTATAGAAGACGAGATGTTCAGGGTCTCGCGGTAGAAGAAATACTGTGTCGGTGAAGCCACCTCACATTCCTCCAGATATCCGCTCCGATTGCTGTTGACGGGACACTCCGCCCAGGGCAACACAGACTACAAAACACAAATATTAGCACATAATAATTAAATTTCAGCTATTTTTCCCCCCTTTTCTCCCCAATTTGGAACGGCCAATTCCCAATGTGCTCTGAGTCCTCGTGGTGGCGTAGTGACTCGCCTCAATCCGGGTGGCGGAGGACGAATCTCAGTTGCCTCCGCGTCTGAGACCATCAATCCGTGCATCTTATCACGTGACTCGTTGGGCGCGTTACCACGGAGACGTAATGCGTGTGGAGGCTTCACTCTACTCTCCGCGGCATCCATGCACAACTCACCACACGCCCCACCGAGAGCGAGAACCACATTATAGCGACCACGAGGAGGTTACCCCATGTGACTCTACCCTCCCTAGCAAACCGGGCCAATTTGGTTGCTAAGGAGACCTGACTGGAATCACTATTAGTTTATTATAGTCTGGTTTTTTCTCCATCGAGAGTGTTTTGGTTTTGTATGTTTTCTGTTTTATTAAATAAAAGCTCATTGACACAATCTGCACTACAAAGACCTACAGTTCAAAATCTTCTTACGCAAATATTTTAAGTATTTCAAGTAAAGCTTCACTATAGTCATATTTGTGTAATAGGTTTTGGGCAAACAAACGAATGTAATCAAACCACACTGGTATACGTCAAAGGAAGTGTCAACTTATATTATAA